>NC_140961.1:80002938-80167356 GCF_056783735.1 Eptatretus burgeri | reverse complement strand
TATGAGACTATGCGGCAGCTGCTTGATTCCATCAAGTACAATGACTTCAACTGGCACATCTGCGGAGACTTGAAAGTGGTGGCGCTGTTGTTAGGGCTGCAGTCAGGCTACACGAAATACATGTGCTTCCTTTGTCTCTGGGATAGCAGAGACGACAAGAATCACTGGACGAAGAAAGATTGGGAAGAGCGAAAAGAGCATGTACCTGGTCGACACAACGTGAAGCATGTTGCCCTTGTCGACCCAGCCAAGGTTTTTCTTCCACCACTCCACATAAAGCTCGGCTTGATGAAAAGTTTTGTACGGGCAATGGATCTGAATGGGCGTGGGTTTTTATACCTCAAGGAAAAGTTTGGCAACACCTTGTCGGAGGCCAAGATCAAGGCTGGTGTCTTTGTTGGACCGCAAATCCGACAGATTATGAAGGACGAAACTTTTCCGACAACTCTAAACCCCAAAGAGCTGGCAGCGTGGAGGAGCTTCAAAGCTGTGACGGACAACTTCTTGGGGAACGAGCGCGCGGACAACTATGAAGAAATAGTGCAGCAGCTGCTGGAGTCCTTCAGGAAACTTGGCTCCAGGATGTCCCTGAAAATCCATTTCCTACACCAGCACCTGAACTTCTTCCCTGACAAATTGGGAGCAGTCTCGGACGAGCACGTCGAGCGATTCCACCAAGAGATTTCACTCATGGAGACGCGTTACCAAGGGCGGCACAACCCGAACATGATGGGCGATTTCTGCTGGTTCCTGCATCGTCAAACTGACACAGAGCACCACAAACGCAAAGCCAAATGCCTAAAGCATTTTTAATTACATTCTAGTGGAGTTTTTCTGTAATTTCTATAATTTTGAAGCATTCATGATGAAATAAATGAATAAATGAATTTTTGTAAATTTCATTGAAATCCTGACTTCTAGGCAATGGGAATATTTCTGTTACTGAAAATCCTGACGTGATACAGCAAAACGGTTATGATTTTTGAAATCAGCGTACCCAAATTAGTCTAAATCACTTTACACATCTCCAGTAAAAAAATTTTGTTGTTCAGTGTAATCACTCGAGATAAAAAAAAAAACCCAATCGTGTTTACACACCACCCAGCGTTTAATATTCACTCGATATAAAAACCCAATCGTGTTTACACACCACCCAGCGTTTAATATTCACTCAATATAAAAACCCAATCGTGTTTATACACCACCCAGCGTTTAATAATCACTCGATATAAAAACCCAATCGTGTTTACACACCACCCAGCGTTTAATATTCACTCGATATAAAAACCCAATCGTGTTTACACACCACCCAGCGTTTAATATTCACTGGATATAAAAACCCAATCGTGTTTACACACCACCCAGCGTTTAATATTCACTCGATATAAAAACCCAATCGTGTTTACACACCACCCAGCGTTTAATAATCACTCGATATAAAAACCCAATCGTGTTTACACACCACCCAGCGTTTAATAATCACTCGATATAAAAACCCAATCGTGTTTACACACCGCCCAGCGTTTAATATTCACTCGATATAAAAACCCAATCGTGTTTATGGTGTACGAGGTGCAGCGGAACACGAGAAGCAAGAGTGTTAGCATCAACTCCGCTTTATTGCGCATCCGGATGTACATTCCTGCCACCCCTAGCGGGCGAGTCATGATATACGAAAACCCAATCACGTGATACAGCACACTCCTCCCCTCGTAAAATGACAAGTTAAATGATGAAAGGACAATCATAACATGACCACCTGAAACCAATCAACACTCATAATCCTCCATGTACCGCAGCCGCACGCTGACCCCCTCGGACGGGCAGCGCCGCCAGACAGCCCAGGCTCAGACGCCTCCCGGCTCAGTCGAGGTGACACCCTCGCCGGAATCGCGCCAGCCGCAATAACAACCGCCCCCGGCCGACCAGCCTGCCGACGTCCCCGGGCAGGACAGAATCAGGCGAAGACCCCCTGGGCGTCGGCACATCCGGCGCTGGCAATACAATGTCTGGCCACGGCAACATTACAGGTGGGGGTCCCACATCCTTTAGCCTGGAGGGTGTGGGGGGGGGTGACGCGGTATAGCGATCATGCATTAGGTCCATGTGCCGCTTCCACACCTCCCCACCATCAGTCCGCAGCATGCAATTCGCCAGCCCCATTTCCACCGAGACCACAGCTGGCACCCATTTGGAACTGTGGAAATAATCGCCCACCATTACCCGCTGCCCCACATCGAAACCGCGCAGCAGCGTCGGACGCGACACCGCCCCACTCCCCAACCCTCCAGGTCGCAGCAAATCCAATCTGGACCGCAATGCCCGTCCATAGAGACGAATGGCAGTTGAATAACCCGTGACAGGATGAATCGCGTTCCTGTAATGGAGAAAAAAGACATCGACCACTGTCTGCACAGGTGCAACACCCCCCCCCCCCCCCACGCATAGCCTGTTTCAACATCTTAACAAACGACTCAGCCTGCACATTCGTCTCAGGATGATATGGTGCGGACCTTAGATGTCGAATACCATTTTGACGCATAAACTCATCAAATACACCTGCGATGAACTGCGGAGCGTTATCAGAGACCAGGATCTCCGGTTATCCTTTATTAGCAAAGATCGTCCGCAGTTTCTTCACTGCAATGTTTGCTGATGTATGCTGCATTACAACCACCTCCGGCCATTTAGAGAATGCATCGATCACAATCAAAAACATTTTGCCATGAACCGGCCCCGCAAAATCTACATGGACCCTTTGCCAGGCTCTTCCTGGGGTAGGCCATTGTCCCGAAGCTCGACGCGGGTTATCAGCATCTGTTTGACACGTGGCGCAACGCTTAACCAACTGCTCAATGTCTTTGTCCAACCCCGGCCACCACAACAGGCTACGAGCAAGACTCTTGGTCTTCACGACGCCAAGCTGACTGACATGCAGTTCTTCCAAACACCGCTGCCTGAACTTCTGTGGAATCACCGTCCTCCTTCCCCACATAACGCACCGTTGGACCAACAACAGCTCCGATGCGGGCGACCTGAAAGGTTGAAATGCCGGTGTCGCAGGTAGCTCGCTCCAATTCCCCGTAGAAATCACCTGGACGACACGGGCGAGCACCGGATCACGAGCCGATTCCACCACGACCTGTCTGGCTGTAATTGGCCCACTTTGGACCTGGCCCAGCGCGAACACATCGACCCGGTCGGCCGACTCAGACGCAGCTGGACCCTCCGCACACGGCAAGCGTGAGAGCCCATTGCAGTTAGCATGCTTGTCGGTGCTTCAGAACTGAATATCATAATCGTAATCACCAAGAAACAGACACCACCGCTGTATTCGCGCGGCTGCTACCACTGGTACCCCGCGTTCGGGTCTCAGGATGAATTGAAGTGGTTTGTGATCCGTCTGCAAAGTGAAATGCCGCCCCATCAGGTATTGATGAAACCTCCGCACACCCCAGACGAGGCTGAGAGCCTCGCGCTCGATCTGGGCATATTCCCGTTCTGCTGCGGACAGGGTCTGGGATGCAAAACAAACAGGCCGCTCGGAACCATCGTCCATCCTGTGGGAGAGCACTGCCCCGATGCCATATGCAGAGCTGTCACATGCCAATAAGAACGGACGCGCAGGCTCGTAGTGCATGAGGACCGTATCCTCTGTGAGCAGCCGCTTGATGCGGTTGAACGATGCCTGGTGTACAGGCCCCCAAGCCCAGCCATCGTCCTTCCTGAGCAACCGTGTTAACGGCGCAAGTTGTGAGCTGAGCCCGTGCACGAACCTTTGGTAATACTGGCCCATACCAATGAACGAGCGCAGTTGCATTTTGTTACGAGGCAGTGGCATGTGTTGAATCGCCTCCACCTTCCGAGGACCTTTCAACAGCCCCTCCGGCATGATGATGTGCCCGAGGTATTCCAAGCGCTGCTTGAAGAACGTGCAACTGTCCCTGTTCAAGCGCAGGCTGCACGCTTCTAGCTTTGTCAGCACTTGGGCAATGTTCGCAAGGTGCTCGTCCACCATTTTCCCATTAATCAGCACATTGTCCAGGTCGGTCTGAGCAGGCACGCCAATGCAAACCTGATCCATGGCTTTCTGCCACAAGGCTTGGGCTGAAGCAATCCCAAAACAGAGTCGGGTATATCTATAGAGCCCTTGACACGTGTTGATTGTTGAAAGCTCGCTACTCCCGGGATCCATCACCAGGTGAAAATGTGCATCACGCAGGTCTTGCTTCGTGAAGTATTGACTCCCCGCCAATCGTGCATATATTTCATCGATTGACCGCAGTGGATATTGCTCCATGCTGAGCCCTGGGTTAACCGTGGATTTGAAGTCCCCGCACAATCGGACGTCTCCATTCCGTTTCAGCACAGTGACCAACGGGGTGGCTCAATCTGAGTACGACACCCGTTCGATCACTCCACAGGCCTCCAGCCCATCCAGTTCACTCTTGACCTTGTCCCGCAGGGCATACGGCACCAGACGTGGTTTTCAAAAACGAGGAACCACCCCCTCCTTCAGGAAGAGCTTTGCCTCTATGCCCTTGAGTTTCCCAAGGTCGTTGCAAAACAAACCTTGATGTCTTTGAAGAATCTTCTCCAACTGATCCTCACACCGGCTCGGCACGGGTTGCACAAGGTGAACTGCGGCCCAGTCGAGCCTGATGCGGGACAGCCAATCTCGGCCGAGGAGAGACGGTCCCCTCCCCTGCACGACATACAACGGAAGCGTGGCGACCTGGCCTTGGTGCCGCACAGTCAAGTCTGGCGTTATCTTCCCGACTGGTATTATCTTCTCGCGGGTGTCCCAAAACGACAGCCCGTCATCACGGGGTTTGTCCGGCGCCACCAACTCACTCAGTAGTCGATAATGCTCCGCCGAAAGCGAAGCGAGCAAGATCGACTTCTGTTTGCTCTCGTCGACCACATCATTCGCGTGGAAATTGCATCCCAATTGCTCGGCAAACAATTCGAAGTCGTCTCCGACGAAAACGGGCACAAGTCCGTTTTCAACCATCCTCGTCAGCCAACTATGGTGTACGAGGTGCAGCGGAACACGAGAAGCAAGAGTGTTAGCATCAACTCCGCTTTATTGCGCGTCCGGATGTACATTCCTGCCACTCCAAGCGGGCGAGTCATGATATACTGAAACCCAATCACGTGATACAGCACATATAAAAACCCAATCGTGTTTAAACACCGCGCAGCATTTAATAATCACTCGATATAAAAAACCCCAATCATGTTTAAACACCACCCAGCGTTTAATAATCATTCGATATAAAAACCCCAATCGTGTTTACACACCGCCCAGCGTTTAATATTCACTCGATATAAAAAATTCAATCGTGTTTCAACACCGCCCAGCGTTTAATATTCACTCGATATAAAAAACTCAATCGTGTTAACACACCGCCCAGCGTTTACTAATCACTCGATATAAAAAAACCTAATCGTGTTTACACACCACCCAGCGTTTAATAATCACTCGATATAAAAAACCCAATCGTGTTTACTAAATAAGAACAGAGTTCAATTTGTTCGACCACTTTATTAGCGTGGAACGGCAATAATCAAACAAGTATTGAACAGGTTGAAAAGCCCACAACATCCCTGGCTCCGGCTCAGGCTGCGCATGCGCACTGGCACAGGGGACTGTCGATATGTAGAAGTACCGTAAAGTACAATGTTCTCTATCTCCCTCCGAGTCTTTATTATGTTAATAGATAAAGGCTGAGAAATTATTAAATTTAATGAATGAACAAAAGTTTATATCGCCCATCGTGTGACTATTCCACGGAGTAGTCCTTGTGCCAGGCAGGCACGCTGGTCGCTCTGGTGGATCGGCGTTGACCTATTGCTGATGCTGGTGGTGTCACATCGGGCCCCAGTGGGGATGGGGCTCTCGGGTTTTCAGGGGCCGATGGTGGCATCTGAAGGATCGCGCTCCTCGGTGTGCCTCGTCCTGGTGCTGCTGGCGTGTCTGAAATGGGTGTCGTCTTGCGCCGGGGTGTGCATACTGACGTCAGTGCCGGCGTGGGCCCCGTTGGCGTCGCAGATGTCACGGGTTCGCTGTCGAGGTCAGGCAGTTGCTGTGTTACAACGGGTGCAGGTACAGTGATGCGGGTTGCTAGATCATCATAGATAGACCGGGGTGGCAGCTGGTCATTGCGAACTGGGCTAAACTTGCGCAGAAATTTCCTGTTCCGAAGTGTGACTCTGCCTGAGCCGTCAATCTTGATCACGTATTGGTCGTGTTGGCGTACCTCCACGATACTGCCTGTCTTGTCCCATTTTTTTGGGTGGAATCCTGTCTGGTTCTGTACGCGGACTAGGTCCCCTACAGCAAGTGGCAGAAGGCGTTTGGTGTGTTCTGCCCAGGTGTCGGCTGTGCGGATATGACGTTTGCGGAGGGCCTCCTCCCTCACTTTCTGGGTCTCATGCCAAGTGTCGTGCGGTCTGTACTTCCCGGGGATAATTGGGATGAAATCGCATATCAGGTGGCCGAAGACACACATTGCCGGGGAGATCTTCGTGTCAGGGTCAGGCGTGTTAAGATATTGTAGTATCGCTCTCTGCACAGCGTCAGTTTCAAGTTCTCCCTGCGGGCTGGTGTTGTCCGTGATAAGTCGTTTCATTGTCTTAACTCCAATCTCCGCGTGACAGTTGTTGTGAGGGAAGGCCACCGATGACAAGCGGTGGTGTACGCTCCATCTGTGCAGGAATGACCTGGTCTCGGTGGAGGTGAACTCCGGTACCCCATCCGATGCGAGCTCTTCTGGTGTCCCGTACGTCACGAAGGCGCGACGTAAGTGGTTTATGAGTCCGGCGGCGCCACCCGTCGACTTGGAGATGATCGGCCAGTTCGAGTATCTGTCCACCATCACAAGGTAGTGTGCACCCCTGTGTACAAAGAAGGCCGAGCACACTGCCTGAAAGGGGTAAACGACCGGAATAGGTGGAGTTGGTGGCGCTCCAGGCTGTGATGGTGCCATCCGGTGGCAGTGTTCGCAGTTTTTCCGAGTGGCGCTGATGTCGGCCGACATGCCTGGCCAGAATACAGAGGATTCTGCGCGGGCGGTCATCATTGATACGCCCTGGTGGGCAGCGTGTAGGGTGCTCAGCACATCGCCGCAGAGTGAGGGTGGTATGACTACTCGGTCCTTGTATAGGATCACTCCATCTGTCGATGTAATGTTCTCGCGGTACTGGTGATAGTCGCGAATTGTCTCTGGCATCTCGATTTTTGAGTCGGGGATGCCGTTCATTGTCATTCCCTCCAATATGTGCATATCGCCATCGCTGCTGGTGGCTTCCCTGACGCGATCCCATGTTACTGATCGCAATGATTCGAGGCCCGCGGCGCACCATGCCAGGTTGTCCTCCTCGACGTCGTCGTCATACTCCGGCTCAGTTTGGCGTAGAAGAGACAGGACGTCGGTGTGCGTGCTTGGTTGGAGGTGGGTCGCTATGGTGGCATTGTCATCTGGAAGGTTCATGAGTGGAGGTCGCGTGGTGCCAACTGGCCTGCGCGACATGGCATCTGCCGCCTTGTTCTTCATGCCTGGGATATGTATGATGCGGAAGCGATAACGCAGGGTCTTGTCCTTGAGGTTCCTGAGGCGGGGGTTGGGTATGTCGTCAAGTACTCTGTCCGAAAGGAGTTTCAGCAGTGGTTTGTGGTCTACTGCAACGATCAGGTTCTCGCAGCCCAGTACGAAGTAGCGCGCCTTGTCCAAGGCGTCCGCGACTGCGAGAGCCTCGCCCTCTATGGGCGCGTACCTGGATTCTGCCGCGTGTGTAAATCTGCTGCCGACCAGGGTTATTTTCCATCCATCAGTGCAGCAGAATGGTCTAGCTGGCACGCATCGGCAGTGCTTTTGAAGCAACCAGAATCCGATTCCCTCCTTCGACCAGTCCGGGGCGATGCATGTTGGCTTAGCTTTGTCAAATATGCAGACACCGTGTTCGATTTCTTGTACGATCACGTCTTTCGACTCGCGGAATATGTCCTCTAACTCCATGGACCACTGGAAGCGTTCTCCACTTTTCAGGAGCTTCCGGAATGGCTGCATTCATTCGGCTATACTAAAGGCGTATGCCACCTGGTTGACAAGCCCAAACCACGATCTGACGTCGGTGATGTTACGCGGTTGTGGGAAATCGTGGATTGCTTCCAGGTAGCGGCTGCACGGTCGCACGTCGGTCATGGTGATGGTGAAGCCCGCGAAGTCCACCGTGGGTGCGCTGAAGACAAACTTCTCCAGGTTGAGGATGATTCCATTCCGGCCGCATATATCCAGCCATTGGACCGCCTGGAAGTAGCTCCCCTCAATCGTGTCTGACCATAGTAGCGTGTCATCTACGCACTTGGTTTTGTTACCAATGTCCGCGACGATCTCATCGTATCGTCGTGAGTAACCGTCCCCCAATGCCATATACCCTTGTGGGGCAGATAGGTACTGGTAGCGCCCCCATGGAGTGATGAAGGTCGTCTTGTGGCGGTCGTCCTCGTGTAGGTGGACACTATGGTAACCCTTCCATGCGTCGAATACTGTCTTGCGCTTCCCGTTAGGTACGCGTCTCGCCTGGTGGAATGGGGATTGGGTGTGGTGGGTCTCGCGGAACGCATGCTTGTTCAAGGCCTGAAAGTCGACGGTGCGTCGCGGCTTGCCATTCTTTTTCGCGCAAATTACCATGCGGTGACACCATGTCACCAGCGTGCCGACGGGTACTTCCTCCAACACGCCGAGCCGAACGTCCTGGTCGAGGCCTGCTTTTACCTCATCTTGCCAATGTATGGCCACAGAGATGGGAGTGTGATGGGCAACCGGTGTCGTGTTCTCACTGAGCATAAGACCTAGTGGCGGGCCGGTCATTCTCGGTAGTGGCTGGTGTGGGCACGTGTTGAATGTGCTCTGAGCATACATCCTGAGTAAATGTGACTGTAGTGCCTCTCTGTTGGCCTCGGTCGCTGGCATGGGGAGTGCGGTCGGCTTGTTCGGCGGCTCCGCGCGTCGCGGGCAGTCGCACAATTCCGAGGTCGTCAGATTCACCTCTCCGAGTGTCGGGAATCTGTCCGAGATCATTCCCAGGTCCATGCAGGCCACGCGGGAGAGGAATATGCGGTCTGAAGAGTCCGTCACGTACGCGATTTGGCGCGTCTCCAATCTCCGAGCGTCGTCACTGTTACCGGCGAATCTGACTACCACGGCTCCGAGGATACGAATTCCTTTGTTGTTTGCGGCCTTCATGGTCATGGATACAGGTATGAGGTCCTCAGTACTCAGGCCCATTTGTTGGACGACTTTAATGCCGATCAGGCAGCTCTGGCACCCCGCGTCTGCCATAGCGGGTAGGGTTACCACGCGGGTGTGTTTCAGGAGGTTAAAAACCAGCGCTTTGTAATCCTCGCGCTTGTTGGTGAGAGTGAGGTTGACGTATGGCTGCGGGTCGGATATGCGTTTCATCCACTTATCGCACATATCATCGTACAGGTGGTGAGCGAGGGGAAGCGCGCGCATTTCGTCCACTGTGCTGGCCATGGTGACCGTGCATAGCTCGACGAAGGCTGCCGTCTGCTCGTCGTACATCCCGTCGGTCTCCTTAGATGGGGTCTTGCCGATCGGCCGCCCAGGCACGCCTTGTCGAGGTGATTCTGGCGGTCACACTTCCGGCACTTTTAACCGTATCCAGGGCACTCGGTGCGTCTGGCGCGCCATTGAGGCATTTTGCCGTGGCCCACCTCGCCGCAGTAGATGCATACTCCTTCGGGCTTGGCCTTCCCTTTTTCCGGCCTGGCTCCTACTCTGGCGCGGACGTCCTGTCGCTTTCCCCGCCGATACGAACTACTGATCGCGTCCGTGCTCTGAGTGTCAAGCAGGCGCGATGCCGAGCGTTTTCCAGACTCTTTGGCCTCGATATACTCTATCATGTCCTTTAATGGCATGTCCTGGTTCTTCTCACCGAGTAGGTCAAGTTGTATTGCTTGGTCCGCGATGCCACGGGCAACCACGTTGCGCAATATCTCTTCCGTGAAGTCGTTGACCTGATCGCACCCCGCCTTGGTGCACTTCATTTCATACTTGCACGTGTCCGCCTGCCCCTTGATGCGGGCATGGAACGACCGGACGGGCTCCTCGTGTCCCTGCCGCATGTTTGACAGGGCCACTTGAGCTATCATCGTGTTCTCCGTCCGGACGGCGAGCGCCTTCATGGCGGCGAGGACGTCTTCTTCATCGCTGCCCACGAGGCTCCTACCCACCGCGCGAGTGAGGTCCTTTCTCAGCTCCTCCTCACAGCACTCCAGGAGCTGCGCGACTATGTCGGGTCCGACAAGCTTAGTACCTGTTTTGTATTCGCCCCAGCGGGTTATGAAGTACGACCAGGCCTCACCCGTTCCGGCCAGTGCTATGGAGGGACGCTTGAGTTTCTCCATCTTGGCATTCGAGCTCGCCGCCCTAGGGGCGGCGACGTGCACAGTGGCGTGTATACTCAACATAGCCGCCACCACTGCCGCCTCTGTGTGTGTGGCCATATAGTCACAACCCTCGATCGGGCACTCTGTTCCACCGGCGCCATAGGAACAGTTATTCTGGAGTAAATGTTCTATTTTCGGTGATGCACACGTGTGTACAGTGTCCTGGGGCGAAGATTGGGTACAGTACCCGAGAAACCCAAACTCACCGTCGACGTTCTCGTGGTCCGTTTTCACCCAGTCGCGTCCTCCTCAGCACCGACGATCTTTACTCGACTGCATCAAGTTGTTTGATTATAAATAAGAACAGAGTTCAATTTGTTCGACCACTTTATTAGCGTGGAACGACAATAATCAAACAAGTATTGAACAGGTTGAAACACCCACAACATCCCTGGCTCCGGCTCAGGCTGCGCATGCGCACTGGCACAGGGACCGTCGATATGTAGAAGTACCGTAAAGTACAATGTTCTCTATTTACACACCGCCCAGCGTTTAATATTCACTCGAGATAAAAAACCCAATCGTGTTTACACACCGCCCAGCGTTTAATATTCACTCGATATAAAAAATGCAATCGTGTTTACACACCGCCCAGCGTTTAATATTCACTCGATATAAAAAACCCAATCGTGTTTACACACCGCCCAGCGTTTGATAATCACTCGATATAAAAAAAAAAACCCAATCGTGTTTACATACCACCCAGCGTTGAATAATCACTCTATATAAATAAAACCCAATCGTGTTTATACACCACCCAGCGTTTAATAATCACTCGATATAAATCAAACCCAATCGTGTTAATACACCACCCAGCGTGTATTTTGCACTCGATATAAATCAAACCCAATCGTGTTAATACACCGCCCAGCGTTTGATAATCACTCGATATAAAAAAAACCCAATCGTGTTTACATACCACCCAGCGTTTAATAATCACTCTATATAAATAAAACCCAATCGTGTTTATACACCACCCAGCGTTTAATAATCACTCGATATAAATCAAACCCAATCGTGTTAATACACCACCCAGCGTGTATTTTGCACTCGATATAAATCAAACCCAATCGTGTTTATACACTGCGTTTATTAAAAAAAATAGGCATTTCTTGGGGGAGGTGTCCATTCATCGCGGATTTTCACTTCTCGCGGGGAGGGGGGGGGTTTGGAACGTAACCCCCCACAATAAACGGGGGGTGACTGTATACCAAATGAAAGCTCTTGAGCTCCACTATCTATCCATAAATACAACTTCACAACCACTTATATATTGAAATATGACAAATAATTAGCTTTTAATGATGTTTAACTTAAACATGGATGTATTACTTCTCCAAGAATCGAAGCAGCATCCGTTGTTCAACATATTATACAATAATTTGCTAAGTAGATTACAGATAAGATTTAAACAATGTTAGTGAACACATGAACATTGTTTAATCCAACCCACAGAAGTCTTATCAAGGTTTTGCCCTGAATACCTGAATTTGAAGAATGGTGCTAATACATAAATCAGTCTAATTTAACACAATGACAGTTACAAATGTAGGCCATCACTGAACATCAGACATCCGAGATTTAATAATGCATTCAAACACAATATGGTCTGTATAAACAAAACACCTACATAACCAAATTATGTAACCCTTCTTATATGCCTCAGGCCACTGCAGAATCAGATTTCCCAGAGGACATTCCACAAATTCAGGTTTACCATAATGGCGATAAAGATCAGTTAATGTAAAGAAGATTACTATATCAAAGAAGTACTGCATAGTCAATGAATTTCCAGTAGAACAGTAGAAAAACAGTAGAAAAAGTTAAGTTTAATGCTTTGCTTAAATACACTTGTATGCTTCGTTATAATAATCACCGTTTTCTTAAAATTTCAAGATTTCACTCCAGATTTCGATAGTTGTTTAGTTCACAAGATCCATTCATCAAATCCCGAATCACATTTTGTTTATATACTTTAATTATAGTCTGTGAGAGTAGATCATATTTCCAAGGCAAGGGATATTTAGTAGGCTGAATCAAAATGGAGGTGAAGACTCCTGTGAGGTGAAGTTGGGCTGACCAAGGATATGCCTTTCATGAAGGTGGGCCGTTTATCATCTTCAAAAATAATGTTTAACTTTACAAAACACACAATTTTCATTCATGCACTCCATTTGCATTCCTTTAGTGTGTATGCAAAATTTTTTGCCGCGAGATTTCATAGTTTTGGTGTTATGGAGGGCATACACACACACACACACACACACACACACACACACACACACACAGATTATTATTATAGATATGAGCAATCACCAGTGAACAGTAGTATATGATAAACGATCATATGTGGATCGCTTTTTTTTGTCATTTCAGATTGAAATTTAAGATGAGCTGGATGACAACAAAATTTTATTTATTTCAGAACATCAATTTAAGTACACATCCTGAGTGTTATGGAAACTACATTATTATTATGACACCTTCATAATTATGACACCTATGATGCATCATGTGTCCATTGTTTTGTAGAGATTGTCAACTGATTAAAGTCAAATGCTTCTCATTATTTACTAATTTTTATATTTCTAATGTAAAAATGATCGAAAATATGATAAACTGAAAATATTGTCTTATTTCAACATTTAATTGATTAAAAGTAATATTTCTGGAGATTGTGGGTTTAGAGCTTTAATTTGGTATACACATTGAATGGTTTGGTAAGAAGAAAAACTCATTTTTTGCCTTTTTGGTGCAAGTCGCGGTTTGTTTAGAAATAACAATATATATATATATATATATATATATATATATATATATATATATATATATATATATATATATATATATATATATATATATATATATATATATATATATATATATATATATATATATATATATATGCTCCCCTAATTATGTTTTTGTAGACTTTTGATAAGTTGTTTTTGGATGCTGTCAGAACATAATATAAGTTTTTTTTAAATATATTGTAATTAGTGGTGGATCAAACCATTCAGCTTTTGACTATTAACTTGGAGAGGGATGATGTAATTTAAGTGTAAATGTGATTTGCTCTCAGATATCTGGAGAGGCCAATTTGGTTCTGATAAGAAAGACTTTAGTTGAATTATGGTGAGAAAGTTAAGATGTCACTAATTAGGTCATGACCTTAAAAAGCAGGTCAAGGTCAAAAAAACTGTCAACCCCATACACTTTGTATTCCCATTACTGATGCAAAATTTCATTCCGAAAGTCCCAGCTGGTTCTGAGATATAGCTTGGAAATTAGCAGTAAAGGAAGAAAAAAAAAATAAAAACCTAAATGATGGTTTCGTACTCCTCAGGATTGAAGAAACTCTGAGTAACATTAAAAATTGTGGGCACTAATTGTATAATCAAACCCTACACCAGCAATATGACTTCCCCGTTGCTATTGGGGGAGGCTCAACAAATAGGAAAGAGCTGACTTGAGCTACAAGGAAATTCATGGTACACAAAATTTACATGGTGCCATTCATGGTACATGGTGCCATTAAAAATTGGGGGCACTAATTGAAGAAACAAACCTAATAACAGCTATAAGCCTCCCCCCATCCTATATGGGGAGGCTTATTAACAAGGTAAGCTAGGCAAGATTACAAGGTTTTGTTGCATTTATTCATTTTTAGTTTACTGGTGTTTAATATTCGAAGTGCTTTTTTGTACAATTTTCATTAATAATCTAACAATTCTCGTCATTCTTAAGGGTGATATGACCGACCATTTAACCACATGTGATAAAAAGGAGAGATACAGTAGATAGATAGATAGATAGATAGATAGATAGATAGATAGTTTTTAGTTGCTCTCTCAAGAGAAAGTCTTTTTTCATTTATATTCCATATAATATCATTTTTACCCGTGACGTGTCACAGGTCTACAAGAGCTCCTCATGGTCGTTGTTGTTACCGTCGCCGAAGGAGAGGGTGTTGCATTTTAGTCTGTTTGTTTGTTTGTCCACACAGAACTTTCGTGTTTTTCTCCGCAACCGCAAATCAGATTGAGACGAAATTTTAAACATTGGTGCAATTACTCGTGTAGAATTCTTAATGCCAATTATGATATCAAAGGTCATGTAGTGTGGCAGCCATATTGAAAAAACAGAAAAACTTTGGACCTCTATCTCTGAAACCGCACAACGTAAAAAATTTGAAACGTAGCAATTAGCAAGTACTCCTCATGGGGAATGAGAGTGATATTTATAATGTCATCGGTGTTAGGGAATAATTGATAGGCTACGTGGTTTGGCAGCCATATTGGATTGAAGAAAAATATTATATAATGTATTCTCTGGAACTGCTTAATCAATTGACGTGAAACGTCACATTTATGATCTAGTAGTGATACGGAATACATGCTTTAAATTTCAACTTGATGGGACACATAGTCTGGCAGCCAGAACTATTTAATTTTTTTGATGTGGGTTCTTTTTTTGTTTCATTGTTGTTTTTTTAATAAGGCTCACATGGCTGTGCCTGCATGGGTTTAAGAGTAGAGGAGTCGCAGCTGAATTGCAAATCCTAACCAGGGGTTCCTTATGATTACTCCAATGCAGGACTGCACCTATTTGGAATTCCACTTGATTTGAATTGAATTTATTTTAATCACATTCTAAATTCAATTGAATAATGAGTAATAATATAAAAACGTCATGGGTCAGGGTCAGATGTCCGATCAAAGCGGGGATGCATCAAAGTGGGACATCTTGGTAACTGGTCATCACTGCCAGCAGTTAGAAAGTGGCAGTTCTAATTATGTCTCTTACTACCTCTGCCACCGAAGGTGAAGTTGGTCATGTTTTCACCCCTTTCTGTCTGTTTGTTTGTTTGTGTGTTTTTTTATGTGTACAGGATTGTGGACAAGTTCGGTGTAACAAGATCAAACTGATTAGATTTTGGTGAAGATCCGGGTCTGCTTCCGGATCTGACTCCTAGATTTTTTTGATTCTTCACCATTGAGAGACAGGCCTCAAAAACGATATATAGCCTGATATTTCAAAAATGTATTGGGCCAGATAGGTTATTATGGATCAGGCATTATGGGGCTGAGGTATGCACTCTATCGAGTGCTCTTCTCGTTAATTATGTAAAACACCAGTATAAAAACGCCACACAAAATAAACTACACAAAAGCAGTCCTGGCAAGGGTCTGCAATCTCTGATTGCTCTTTTTCTTGTTGTTGTTGTTGTTGTTGTTGTTGTTGTTGTTGTTGTTGTTGTTCTGTGGTTCTTGTTGGGCATCGATTTTTGAAATGTGCACCCATTGGTCTGACAGCTGTTGGACCCAACCCTAATATGTTGCTTTACCCCTTGACCACACCCACCATGGCACCAGACTAAATAATTTGGCCACTGTCTTGGTTTTCAGGTGGGTCTAAGATCTCAGGCATGTAGGCCTCTCCTGATTATCATGCCTGCGTTTGTTGTGTCAGATTTCCATTGGCACTGTTAGGGCCGAGTTATTCATTTTGAGAGACCCCCAAAAATCTAATTTTTTGAGAGACCCTAAAAAATCTAATCAGCAAGGTTTAATCAAGCTAATCACTCATCAGTAGGCATGGTATGCACCTCCCTAAAGCTGTTCCTATGATTATTTTGTTCAACATCCGATTTTCATCAGCTTCATCACTCATTTTGTGGTCTGCATGCATCTTTTGTTACCTCTTCCACAACTGAGTAAAATATACTTGACTCATGTTAAATATACTTGACACCTCAGTGTCGTCATTCTTATTTGATCTATAATAAACTTCTTCCTGATGCCCTCGTACTTCTGCTTTCCCTGATGCCCTCACATTTGTAACAGCCCTCAACTATGATAAAAAAGAAAAATGGATAGAAATGAGGTGTTGGAGGCTATGTGGTGGCAGTGTGTAAGCGTGAGTGCATCAACCAATCAGCTAATTGTAATGGTGCCAATGTTTCAAAATAATGCTACCATCGAGTAGCACATAGGGATGTCTGATGGTTAGTATTTGTTTTTTTAATGCAGCAAAATACAAGCAAATCAGACACAGGTGGAGGCAATTCAGCCCATCATGCCTGCACGACATCAACACTACACTAATTTATCAAAACAACATCCAAAGAAGAAATTGCAAAATTTATATATTTATTTTTTAAAGTGTTGTTGTAGTTTTTATTTTCCTACTCAGGGGAGGGGGCATAGGCTTGGTTAAAAAACACACAACATCAACCACAAAACACCCCCTTGATGAGACCCCCACCAACAGCACTCCATGCACATGCAAATAATCACCCAACTATGCTCAAACTACCTAAAAGTCCTGCCAACATCCCGAAACCCCTCTGTCTCCATAACTTCCAGGTACACATCTAATCCTAATTTAAACTTAGCGACTGGTTCTGCTGCCACTACCTTTCCAGGGAGGCCATTCCATGCATTAACTACTCTTTGAGTAAAAGTCCCCTGCCTCACTACCGTCTTACCTCTGTTCTTCTTTACTCTCAGGCTATGGCCCCTGGTCCTATCACTGTCTAACTGTTGAATAATTCATCTGCACTCATTCTATCTATACCTTTCATTGTCTTCAACATCTCTATCATATCTCCTCATAACCACCTACTTTCTCGTGTATAAAGCCCTGCCTCCTGCAGCCGCACATCAGAGCTAAGTCTAGCTTGGCCCGGAATAAATCTAGTTGCCCTGCACTGTACCCTCTCTATGGCATATATGTCCTTCCTGAGTTGTGGTACCCAAAACCGCACACAATATTCTCGATGTGGCCTCACTAATTTCCTGAACAATGTTGACATCACCTCTTTTGATTTATAAATGATCCCCTCCAAATACAACCTAAAACCAGATTTGCTTTACATTTAGCTGCCTGGCATTGTGCTGATGCTCACTTCCATAACTATTACCACTCCCAGGTTCTTCTCCTGTGTGACACGCTCCAAAATTATCCCTGGCATCATAAAGTAATTCTATTTTCATTGTTCTTTCCCATCCTTTCAATACTTTCCTGAATCTGATCACCACCCACTCTGCAATCCACTTGACCTCCAAGTTTTGTGTCATCTGCAAATTTGGAAAGCCTTCCCTTTGCCCCACTATCCAAATCATTGATGCAAATAATGAATAGTAATGGTCCGAGTACTAATCTCTGAGGTATCCCATTACTTACATCCTCCCAGCAAGACATCCTCCCACTCACAGCAACCCTTTGCTACCTATCACTAAGCTCGTTTGCAATCCAATGAGCTACCTGACCAGCCACTCCACAAGCCCTCACTTTGGCTAACAACCTTTGATGTAGTACCTTATCAAATGCCTATTTAAAGTGTAGATGCACCATGTCCACTGCCTTTCCCTCATCCACCCAAACAGACACTGCTTCATAGAAAGCGAAAGGATTTGTGAGACAGGAACTACCTTTGATAAACCCATTTTGATTACCTTTAATTAGTTTGTATTTATTTAAATAGTTCCTCATCTGCTCCTTAATTAATGTCTCCAACACCTTTCCCCCAACTGAAGTCAAACTAACTAAAATAGTCAAACTATAGTTTCCTACTTCTTCTCTGGATCCTTTCTTAAATTGTGTTACATTTGCGACTCTCCAATCCTCGAGTACCTGTTCTGACTCTAGTGAGCTATTGAAAATATCTGTTAACATCTCGCTTACCTGCTCAGCCACTTCCCTCAATACTCTCGGGTGCATATTATCTGGACCCGGAGCCTTATCTGCTCTTAGATTTCCTAGCTCTTCCTTTACTTCCTCCACTCCAACCTGGATCTTCTGTAGAAGCCCTTTCTCACTTTCTTGATGAATACTCTCAGCTATTGGCAATTCTCTTAACTCTTCTTTTGTAAAAGTTGAAGCAAAATAACTGTTTAATAAGCCTGCCATCTCACTTTCATCAGAAACCACTCTCCCAATGCCATTCCTCAATGGGCCCACTGGTCCTTCCCTGTTGTTTTCCCCTGATATATTTAAAGAATGCCTTGCTATTGTGTTTAATATTCTTAGCCATATCCTTCTCATTCTCTCTTTTGGCTTGCCAAGTTATTTTCTTAACTTGCCTCTGTTTATTCCGAATGGGATATAAATGTAACTCTAGTCCTGTTATTTTAAACCGAATACATGCCTAATGCTTCTCCTTAATAGCATTCCTTATCTCACTACTCAACCACCCTGGCCTCTTCCTGCTTATAGTTTTACACCTCATTGGAATTTACTTACTCTACACTATACACATTTGTTCCTTGAAGGTTTCCCATTTTTCTGATGCTGATTGTCCTATTGTTAGCTTCTTCCAATCTACATCACCCAACTCTCTCCTCACACCCTCAAGGTTTGCCTTCCTCAAATCGAATAGCCTTAAACTACTATCCTGAATGCTAACCCTTAACAGTGTCTTTGCATACATAATGTTATGGTCACTTGCTCCTAAATGCTCCCCAACCTCCACCTCCTCCACCATATTGGGATCATTACTTAAAAGGAGGTCAACCACTGCACTCCCTCTTGTGGGCTTATCCACAAACTGGGTTAAAAAGAAATATTGGACTGAAACGAGGAAATCCTCATCTGCTCCACCCTTTCCCTGTTCCTGGACCCAATCTATCCCTGACAAGTTAAAATCCCCCATAATCAACACTCTTCCCTTACCACATGCCCTTTTGAATTCTTCATGTACACCTCCTTCCTCCTCTTCCTTCATATCCGGAGCCCTATAAAAGCATTCTTCCAGTATCTTACTATTTTTACAATCTCTAATCTCTACCCTTACAGAATCCAATACAACAATTCCCTCCTGAATGTCACCCCTTTCTCTTGATGCAACGCTGTCCTTTACCAAGATTTCTACTCCTCCTCCTCCTCCTCCTACTCCTCCTCCTATTACACCGATATACCTTGTAGCCTTCTAATTCTGTCCTCCAGTTACTCTCCTCTTTAAACAACGTCTCACTCACTACAACTATGCCATACTCCTCGCTATCTACTTTGGCTTTAAGCTCTTATATCTTATTGTTTAAGCTTCTGGACATATGGTTTAGAATATATATTCCCCTCATATATATATATATATATATATATATATATATAGGGAATATATATTCTAAACCATATGTCCAGAAGCTTAAACAATAAGATATAAGAGCTTAAAGCCAAAGTAGATAGCGAGGAGTATGGCATAGTTGTAGTGAGTGAGATATATATATATATATATATATATATATATATATATATATATATATACATATATATATATATATATATATATATATATATATATATATATATGGGGAATATATATTCGAAACCATATGTCCAGAAGCTTAAACAATAAGATATAAGAGCTTAAAGCCAAAGTAGATAGCGAGGAGTATGGCATAGTTGTAGTGAGTGAGATATATATATATATATATATATATATATATATATATATATATATATATTGTATATATATATATATATATATATATATATATATATATATATATATATATATATATATATATATATATATATTTCGTACAGAATATGTTTAACTTTTCCCTTCCTGAAATTTTGTTTTCTTGCCTGGCCTTACTAATCACAATTTTATCATCAGTTGCTTCCTTAATACCTTCCCCAAAAACATTGCTTTAACCACTGAAAAAAACATTTTGGGCGCATGGAGATAACTCGCTTACAACACAAGCTCATTATATCGCCATATATGAACCAAAAGTGGTGAGATAACTGTATTTGATATTAATTTTGGCCAATCCTCCGCGTTCTACAAGGAAACCCACTCACTTACCGCCAGGGGTATGGTATCCCAGTTTGAGACCCCGATTTGCAGCATCATTTAAATGTATCTGCAGTGAAATAGCAAATGCAGTTTATGTTCAATACATTAATTTATGATTATTATTGAGAGGAACAGCTTTAAATGGAAAAAAGCTGCGTGTTCCTGCATGCACAGATGCCCATGTATGTAATATCTCAATGAAATGGAATTGATAATACAGCATCAATGTATGTTTTAGGGAGATTGGTGTTTTCACATCACACCAATTGCAATGCATGTCTGCCACTTACCACCAATTTTCTCAAAATATACACAGAACTATCTATGGTCTCATCATCCGAGGACAGTCTCAAGCTTACGGATAAAAATTAAGGAAAAGCATGTATTGGGATGTTATTTAAAGCATTGAAAAAGGAAATGCCAGTGAGGATACAGCTTCACAGAATGTCTGGTTCACCTGACCGCAATTCTCTTGATATATTATAAAAGTATAATATTGTCCAATATGTTTATATCTGTGGCATGATATAAAATGTAATCAGATATTTTCATCTTAGTAAAGGCCCATAGACGTACAATCTTCTGCTAAAGTTTTACTTTATTTTATATCATTATTCTTGTTACTCGAAATGAATTGATAATTTTAATGATCCTTTACATGAAAACATGTTGTTTGAAAAACTTGTGAAAAAGCAACATCAAAAGTATGACTCATGGAAAAGTATGCTTGATTTATATGATATTTTTTCTTCTTTAATTCCTATATTAGGTAGGCCCTCGCAGCTTCAGAATCCTTAATTTCATCATTTTTTGTGTGATAATAAAGCCCTTATTGATATGCTGTTTTTATCTTACACCATGCACATTTGATCTGCATTACAGTTATTTTTACCCATCCATAGTAAAAACATAAAACAAATGAAAGATGAACTTCACATCTTACATAGTACAGGTGAAAACAGGAGGATGTTCTTTCAAAAATGTATGATCTTCCAGTATTGCATCACCGATGGGAAAAACTCCCCCCAGAATCAAGTCACCACTTGATGTCATTCCTCTCAGGTTGTTCCCTGTCAAAGACTTGCAAAGTTCTCCACAGATAACAGGAAGGTTGGCACAGAGTAGAAGAGCCAGTAACGTTGTGGATTTGGACATGTCCGACGTCATAAAAAAGAAAAGAAAACTTCCTAAAAACCTCGTTCTCATATTTTTCAAAACTTCACCAAAACTGCCAAATGAAATGAACTTGTTGTATTAAGTATGAAAGAAGCGACCCGAGTAACCAAGCAGGCGGTGTGTTTTTGACAAAATTGAATCCACGCACTGCTTTATGTGCTCACAATTCTTCCCACACCTCTCTGTAAAAAATAGTTGCACAAATCATGTTAATTATGCTTGAAATGCAATTATAATTGGCGAATTATTCATCATGTACAATTTTAAAAATCACATCGATTGAAGCTAAAAATCATTCAGATAGAAACAACTAAATGAATAATAACTTGATGGAACAATTAGCAAAGCAACATTGTATCCAGCCTGAAACAAACTACTTTAGCTCCGACATTTCTCTTTTACAATCCACTCAAATCATCCTGTAATAGTGCATTCTTGGGGATCAATTTGATCACAGTGAATTACCATGGATTCAATGTCCATTGCCTCTTCAGTGCCTAAAATTTTTACTTGAGTTTGATGCTGCATCTCAGGTAATTTTCATTTGGATCTCAGGCTGGTGGTAGAGATTATGCACAAATCACACCTGAGCACAATCAACAAATAGTAATATTATGAATACTAGAAAGTACTACAGTGAAAATACTACTGTGGGATTGCATAGTAATTAGTTCTACTCGTCATTTGTTTTGCAAAACAGAAACAAACTGCAGTTGGACGAAAAGTAAACTATATATGGGTAAAATTTGAACATACTATTACATCATCACTTTAACTCCTCCATCTTCCAGGATTGTACATTGAAGTGAATGTGGAATCTAGAGGAAAAATCTAGAGACATTTCGCATTGGGGAGAACAGAAATGTCAGGATGGACAAAGATCTGGAAAGATAAAGATGTGAAAATACAAATCAAGAGGAGGCCGGTGAATTCTCTGGTATTTCCAGCTGCAATGTATGAATGTGAGTCAAGGACATTGAAAAAGAAAGTAAGGAAGAAGATTGACAGTTTTGAAATGTGGTGTTGTAGATGAATGTTAAACATTCCAGAGACTGCAAGAACAAACAAATCAGTGCTTGAAGAAATTAGACCAACATGTGCTGTACATGAGAAGTGCTGATGGGATAACAGAAACGATCACACTTTGAACATATCATGCATGCAGAAAATGAAAGTCTGGAGAAATCAACCATACTCGGTATGGTTGAGGGAAGAGGAGGAAGAAGTGACCTGAATTGTACTGCTTGTGCTGCATGGATGGGGTAAAGGCTGTAACCATGCTGTATCTGCTGGAGCTTCGGGAAGAGATGTTTGGAGAAGTCTGATCACGAATATCATCTGAAGTCGACCGCAACATGATGGAACTGGATAATTAGATACTATTATATAATCTTCTTTCATGACAGGATCACTGGAGTTTAATTTTTGTTCACTACAGCAGTCACTTTTTCATCTTCACCACAATAGTCACTTTTTTGACTTCACTTCAACACTACTATCGCCTTTTTTTACTTTATTCAGCACAGTATTGTCACTTTTGGACTTTCCTTCACTCGAGTAGAGTCACTTTTTATAACCTGCACCTCCGCTATGGTCGGAGATGGGGGACATTAAAATGAGCTCCATCCGACCGTCTGATCATCCATCCATGTACTTTTGTGTATGTGATATTTCAAAAAAAACATATCTATTATTTTATATAACGGATATCTCTTCTTCATACCACCCAAAAAGCAGGGGACTTAAACTTTAACTTTACTTTACTTCAATACAGTAATATTGCAGTTTTACTTGACTTCAGGACATCAGTTGTCTTTTTACTTGACTTCACCACACTACTGTTCCTGTTTTACTCTACTTCACTTCACTACACTATTATTACTACTACTACTACTACTATTACAACTACAGATTTACTTTAACTAGAAACACCAACTCAGTACAAGATGGGGAGAAGGAGGGGGAGGGAGAGGGGAGGTGACTATCGTGTGTTAAACTATATTATCCATCCATCCGGACCATACTCTGTGCATAGTGTCAGTGCTGTCAAAGCAGTTTCGTGGGCTATTGGGCACAAGCCCAGACCAGTCACTACTCCAATGCAGGATACTCAAATGGCTCAATCATACCAGCAATCTGGTACTCATTTTTCCGACCTCGGAAGGATGACAGGTTGAGTCAAACCCACCTGGCATTAATTCAACAGCCCAACAGGATTTCAACTCAGGACGCTCGGATCCCAAGCCTGCCACCCTGACCATTAATGTCATGAATGCCCTCTTGCTTTGAAGAATGTGAACGAAAGGGGAATGGAGGACAGAGAGGTGGGGTAGGGAAAGGGAGGAGGGGAATGGGAGAGAAGGGACAGTCGTTTCAGTCCTTTTTTGGTCCCTTTACACTCTTAGTTCTTTTGGAGCCTATTGACACTTTAGACCGGTGATGACACTTGGGGTTAACTTCACTTGCATGTCACACAGTAATGCTAACTTTTAATGGCAATGAAGTAACTTTTAACTATTGCCTCCAGCTGGATAATTGGATGACTCAGGACGAGTCTGGGATAGGGGAAGGGGTAGTGTAGTGGATTTCAAAATCGAATCCGTCTAATGCACACAACATCCAGGTCCTCAGACCATATTTCCATAATTGCATGTTCAGAATTGACCCATACCCTTGACTGGTATGGTTCTAACTCTTTGATGTGTTGGAGAAGGGTAGAGACCAGATTCCCTTTCGTTATTGTGGGATAACCCTTTGTTCTTTACGACATGTTCATGACATTATGTTATGTTGGTTTTCATTTCTGCATGAGCGGTATTCACCATTCATGCACGCGATAGATAGCTGTTAGCCCAAAGTAGAGCGGTCAGGTCAGGACGCATTGGATTGGATCAGGACGCATTGGACCAGGACGTTCCATCAGGACGCATTGGATTGGAAATAGACGATTTATTTTACACTTTGGATTTACAAGACATTTATTTCATTAAACACGCAAGACATTTGGGCTTTTCTGAACAGTTATTCTGATGGTCAGACATAGCTGTGTATCATTTACCTCAGGCATCCACCTTTTTCCAATGATATTGTTGCGGTCGAGGAAATTCGCAAACCACCATTCAGGTCCCGTAGGTGAGATATCTCTGTAAGTACATGTGTAGTTAGCCCCAAACCCGTTGTTTAGAGGGAATAAATGTGATTCATTCGGGCTGCGACCCTTTAAGATAGTCGTTTTTCTGTTCTATCTTTATTTTGAACCAACCACGTCTCAACCGCCATCACACAACAACCACCAACCACAACGCCGCTTCACAACAACAACAACTCCAACAGCCACGATCTTTACCTTCACAACTCGCTCCCGCAAACATCGCATCACCGCCATTCCAAACGGCACCATGGCCATAAACCACCACCATAAACCCTCCACCACATTCACCTCTCTCCTTCTGCAGCCATTCCCGCACCACTTGTGAGCACCAAGCGTCAGGCTGTCCTGGGCTCGTACGGAACGCACGCCGAGCCGCGAGTGCAAAATGCGGCCCATCCGAGGAGAATCCGGATCAGGAATGCTACACGCCCACTTCTGATCCGTCCAATCAGCAAGCGTGGGGCGGTTTGGCCCCGCCTCCAGGCGCGTCGGTGGAGAATCGAGATATGCAAATTCTAGGATCAGGGGAGATTCACGCCCCTTTCTCTCCGTCCAATGGGTGAGCATGGCTCCGCCCCCGAGCTCGTTCTGATCCGGAAATTTGCATATAGGTTCTCCTGCCGGCCTATAAAGCGCCGAGCGCGGGGCGAATCTGGGCAGAGTCGGTTTGGGCAGAGTCGGTTTGGGCAGAGTCGGTTTGGGCAGAGTCGGCCTTGGAAGAGCGGAGAGTGTTTTGGGCAGAGTCTGTTTTGAGCGCGGAGTGGAGTCGGGAGGCGTGGGCATCCCGGTGGTTTTCGGCAGTCGGCTGAGGAGAATTGGGGGAAGAGACCGAGGAGTTCGGGTCCGAGGCAAGGAAGACTGCGGTCGGCGACGAGGTCGCGATGGAATCACTCGTCACGGGACCCAAGCAAGCCAGCTATACTCTTTCCCCAGATCATCAATAATTCCCCCCCCCTTTTTTTCCCCCACGCTGAAATAGTGCGAAAAGGGGGCCCCGTTCCCACCCCACTCCAAGCAGTGCCAACGAAACACGCGAAGGAGCACGAAGTCGGGGCATCGCCGCACTGCCACATTTGCGGCTCATCACAAAGACACGGGTAGGATCCACCCGGTCTCGCGGACCTGACCGCTCTTTCAGGTCCCGCGCAAATATTGGCCCACAGGCCCCATCTGCCCCCCTTGTCTTTGAGGGTGGCCCTTTCCTTTTGTTTCTGTGTAAACGTGTGTGTGTGGCGCCAGTCTGGTGAAGTAAAACTGTGTAAGTGTTGCCGTGTGTACGCGTAGTCGGTTGTAGATCTGCATTGTTGTGTTTCTTTTGTTGCAATTGCTTTATGTGCATTCTGTTTAATTATATATGTGTGCTCTCCGTGTGCCGCGGAATAAATGTGCATCATGTTGAACTGTTTTCCCGTTTCGCTTCGTCTTTTCTTTAATTGAATCTCCATCTTGCTTCACGTAAAGGGTTGGTAGTGGGCTTAATACGCCCGATAATTAATCGGAACCGTCGAGGCCGACGATAACACCGCTCGGTTATCCCGATAGTACGGAACCGGTCACTTAAGCGGCCCGTATCCGGGGTCGACCTGTGGCGAGGTGCGATCGCCCGGTCTACCCACCGCGTGGGTACTTAGGTAGGTTGAGTTTGGCGAACAACTCTATCCCACGCGGGTGGCCGATTGGCATGATCGTGGTGAGGCGAAAGGCCCACCCGTGACTATCTCCCGGCGTTAGTCCGAGAGTGTCACGACAGAATTGTCCGTCCGGTGGGCGACGTGCCGCCATTCGAGTCATGTGGCCGTTCGCACGCCGGCGGGCGCGAATTCGCAACAATATTTAACACCCACCTCTCTTTCATCGATGTTTGACATCGACCTTTTTCCATAAACGTTTGACACCCGGTTCAGCAGCTCTATGGACGCTGGCTGATTCTTGGTCGTTTCGGGCTGAACAGAGAGGTCGTAATTACCCATTGATGTTTTGTGAGTGCTTCACGTTTCCGCTCAGTAATTCTGGCAAATGGCTGCTGTCTGGTATTCGTCCAGCACCCCGAACATGGCGTCATGAGCCAGGCCTGTGTTAATTGGGAGTTGTATTTTGTTTGATCGTGAGGAATGAATGATCGTGGGGGTTGATGGTTGGACGCCACATGCAGCGATGCACCAATAGGCAAGCTGGATTTGGCTGAAGTCTACTTGAGGCTCCCCCCACACTGGTTACCTATAAAAAGGATGGGAGGACCACCTTCTGGACAGTTGGTAATAGCTCCTTACCATTGGTTATGGTTGCTGACAGCTCCTGACAGTTCCTTACAGCTCCTGACCATTGCTTACAGCTCCTTTCAGCTCCTTATAGTTCCTGACGGTTGGTGATAGCTCCTGATGGTTGGTGACAATTCCTGACAGTTTGTGACAGTTCCTGAAGGTTCCTTACAGCTCCTGACCAGGGGTTACAGCTCCTGACCATTGGTTACAGCTCCTTACAGCTCCGGACCATTGGTTGCATCTCCTGACCATTGGTTACAGCTCCTTACAGCTCCTGATAACTCGTGACGGTTGATGACAGTTGGACCGTTCCTGCTGGTTCTGCCCGGTACCTGATTCTTGGAATCCCTGGTTCCTGAGGGTGATGACGTGACATCGATTCGTGTTTAAGCCTGTTGCGGGTGGGTGTACGACGACTCAGGGTGCTGGCAGAGGACCAAGGCACGCTCACACATTTTGGGTCATTTTAGTAGATGTACGACGACTTCTGCCTTGGTAAGCCAAGACCGGATTTCTTTTACCGATGAATGATCTGCTGGGTACCCATGTCTCATGTCTAATTGTTAAATAAGGCAGAATGATAAGCATCTGCTCTATGTCTATTTTTATATAACTGCTTGTTGAATTCTTTATTTGTTTGAGATTATTTTGATTGATTTGAATTCATACATTTACACCACAAGAAAATAAAAAGTTCTTCAGTATATTTATTTTTCTTCATAATAAATTCCTTGTTGATGTTTCAACCTGTCCATGTTTGTCATTTCCTTCCATTGATCCAGCATTGTCCGAACGTAGAAAGACTGGGAGTTAATTCCCAAACTAATGAGCCTGTCATAGTCACCATGCACCAGCAGTAAACACTCAGCTCCAATCTTAAGATCGAATCAAGGTAAGATTGGTGCATTTCCGAGAGGGCGTTCCCCAATCAGGAGGCCACGTGACCTCTAGTTAAACAGCAAATTAGATGGTGGACACTGGAACTCATAGTTAATTGGCGTCCGTGGTTGTTAAGCAACCCACCATACCATAAAGTTAATTGTGAGCAGTGGCCCCAGGTCCGGTTCTTCCAAAGAAATGAGGATTAACCCCCTCATAATACACTCGGTACTCGTAGGCCATAATAATATCATGAGCACTGTCTTCAATAGGTTTATTAAAAAAAGGGGGATTCTTTCAATTTGGTAAGTCAGTGTCATAAATCCCTATGATATTTTTGTGATGAATAGCAATGTTTTATACTCGATTCGACATTACATAGGCAAAATAAATAAAACACCAATGCTTTGATGAAAACAACCTATCTTGTATCATTTGCCACCTGGTTGTGAAAGTAAATATGTCATTCCCCTTCATCTGAAATAATATGTATTTATGTATTTTAACTCCTTCCTGCTTTGAATCACTCATTCCTTAATCGATTTGCAGCAAGCAAAAAAATATTTTTCCCAAATTTTTGACCTTTTTCATCCTATTTTTGGTATTTCAGTGCTATTTAAAAACTTTTTCCCCAAAAAATTTGCAAAAAATATTCTTCTTTCCTATTTTTTTATTACCATTCTGGGGACTTTTGTGGTTGCAGTGCTATATTTTCACTATTTTTTCTATACTTTGTCTTATTTTTTCACTTTTTCTGTACTTGGTTTTCTTCCACCGATTTTGTTGCTCTTTTTTCATTATTTCCGGCCCATGAGTCATCGCGAGATCAGAGAGAGTGGCGTGCTTGCCCCCACGCTCTATTGAGAGTACGATGGTTGCACAGGTCAAAGCGATTTGGGGTTGCTGGATGCCATGAACAGATATGGAGTCTGGGAGTTTATACAGTCCAACAGTTCATGTAGTCTATGGAGTTTGTGCAGCGTGGATGGAGTCCCAAAGCCCAACCCTATAATGCAATTAATTGTATGCAATTTTTGGCCCGGCATGATTTTTTTGTTTTGCTATAACTTTTAATAAAAACGTTTATGTACATGACCTTTCATATATATATATACTCTTGGATAAAACGGTAATACATATTCCTGTGTGTGTGTTTTATTTTTTATTTTTTCCATTCAGGTTTGAGGGGAAAATTTCATGAAAATTTTATCCCTTTCAATGCAATTGATGGTTCGATTCGACCTGTTATATTTAGCAATGATTCCTACCTAATTTGCATGACATTGGTTCCAGCTTGGTTTCCGACATGTAGAGCTATGTCATGAGTTTCCTGTGATGCTACGTGTGCATCCTGATTTCCAATGTTTTGTGTGCCTTGTGCATCTCGTTTTCTTGTGTGTATCCTGAGTTTTTCTCAACTTCGAGTTTTGTTTTACCATCTTTGAAATTAGATCAGCATATTGATTCCTTTGATAAAGGTAAACATTTTATTTTTAATTGGACATGATTTACGTGTTTACGGCTAAGTGCCTAATTTGCATAACAGTTCCAGTGAGTACCTGTGATGTGTGAGTTTTTTCCTTTGTACATGTTGAGATCGACATTATATTTCAGCTGTGTGCATTTCTTGTGTTTTTACACTTCCTTGCTGGTTTTTGCTATTCTTGAAATCCAACATTACTGCTTCTCACCCTTTGACAAAGGTAAACTTGTTTTATTCCAATGATTTCCTAAATTATTGTTTTTTTTTCTAGTTTTCGACATACTTTTTCAACCGATTTTTCGTCAGATTTTTGGGGGGGTTTATTTTATATTATTCTATTTCGTTTTATTTTTGTCATTGTTTGGTTAGGGTTTGGTATCAATGACACTTCCAAGCTTTTGTATTTGAGATTTTGTGCTCATACATGTCACTGGAATGCATCTATGGTTTTGGTTTTAACTCTCCCCCTCTACCCTCATGGGGAGGGGGCGGGAGAGAGATGGATAGATCATGTCAGAGCACAAAACTATCATGAGGGAGTAAACATTCTCCATGCCAAGTTTGAGCCCCATGGGTCAAATGGTGTGGCAGGTACATCGGAGCACACACACGCATAGCAGGGCTCTTTCATAAAGTTTTTCTTCTGACACCTGAACTGGAAATGTAATAATTTTTTTTTAATCAAAATAATACATTTTAAAGAAAACACCCAAAAAAAATTTTAATTACATTTTGCTGTTTTTTTTTCTGTTCTATTCTATTTTGCTGTTGTTTGCTGTCCAACGATAACCACCTTCCAAATCCCAGGGCTAAAATACCTAGACAAATGCATTGTTGGGGTTTTTTTTTTGTATTTTTGCATCCTATGGTTATAGCTGAGAGGAGTTTGTCAGTTCATGCAGGAGAGAAAGAGAATGCCAAGCGAGTGCTTACAATAGCTATTCCAGCTCTCAATGCCATAAATCCTTAGCCATCTTGGTGGTGTGTGGCCAATGAGTCATCACTAGATCAGAAAGAGCAGCGTCTTACCCCAACACTCCAGAGACAGTACGATCAGTTGGGTCAAAGTGAGATGGGGTGGCTGAATGCCGAGAGTGGACATGGAGATCAGAAGTTTGTGCAGTATGTGCATGGAGTTCAACAGTTTGTGCAGTCATGTACGGCAGTTTATGTATGTGTGCAGAAGCCGGGGTCAACCCTATATTTACTGATTTTCATGCATTTACATAATTATTCAACATAACCAAAGTTTAAAAGTTATACCAGTATTCCAAAGTAGTTGGAAGTATACCTCGTATGTTTTGTACTTGTTTGCATTGTATTCTTACTCTATTATTTTGACTTACTTTCCAAAGTGTATGTGTAAAGTGTACATTGAAATGTATTCATGTTATTTGCATTGTATTCATGGTTTTGTGAAATAAAAGACTTTAAGCGTCTCAGGGTTTTAAAAAAATAACAAGCTCAAATGAGCTGAGATCCTCGTCCTCTTAATGATGACGTCATAAAAACGAATATGACGTCATTGTGATGTATCAGGCTTGCGATAAATTATCTGTGCTAATGCCGGGCTTGATTCCTGCAAACAAAATTCAAGCAGCTTGCCTAGTTTCGGAGATAATGGTACTGTATAGGTGATTTCCATTAGCGGCGATATTATGACATCATTTTTTTCTGGGAAGAATTTCCAAAATCGGAGATGGTTACTGCCTGCGCGTGGGCTTTCTGCATATACATGGCAAGTTTCACGAAGATCCGATGAAAACTCTGGGTTGTGAAACAAAAAATGTCAAAAAATAGGAATGACGTCATAAAAATTCATATGACGTCATTGTGATGTATCATATGTGCGGTAATTCATCTCTGCCAATGCCCTGTTCGATTCCTGCAAACAGAATTCAAAAGCTTGCCTAGTATTGGAGATAATTTTTAGGCAATTTCCATTAGCGGAGATATTTTGACATCATAACTTTTTTTGTAGGAGGAATTTTCAAAATCGGAGATGGTTACTGTCTGCGCGGGGTATTTCTACATATATATGCCAAGTTTCATGAAGTTTTGATGAAAACTGTAGGCTGTGAAACAAAAAAAGTCTGCAAGAAGAAGATGAAGAACAACAATGTGAGTAAAACTAGAGATCCTCCACGAGAATCTTCAAAATGAAGATTTTCATGCATTTGATTTATTTTGGATACAGGTGGGAAATCTGCATGACTATAGTTTGCACATTATATTTATATCCACTTCTTCCATAAGTGTAATTTTACCAAGTGAATAGATAAGATGAACAGTGGTACCTAAATTTCAATTCTGTGCTTGTTAAATTCCCAATTTATTCAATCCCAAACTGCATGGCTATAACTTTAAATAATATATATTCTGTCATTATCTCCTACAGATGACTGAATCAAGGAAACAGCTTTAAAATCTATTTTAAAGTGATCTTATGGACACTACTTTTTAGCTATTTATTTGTTACAAAACCATTTTTCAAAAAATATAAATAAAACAGCTTAAATAAGCAAATAAAAATCAATTTCAAAGCTATTTTGTCATGACATGCTATTTTATACGATTTTTTGTTCCAAAACTGGCCAGTAAAAAAAAACTTAATATGGAGAAAAATCGGAAAAAACATTTTTGCATGTGTTTTTTCCTATTTTTGGGGTTCCAAAACTGGCTATTTAAAATACATTTATTTCTTTTTTTTGTTCCAAAACTGGCGATTTAAAATGTATTTTTCTCCTATTTTTTGTTTCAAAACTGGTTATTTAAAATACATTTATTTCTTTTTTTTGTTCCAAAACTGGCTATTTAAAATATATTTTTCCTTGTTTGTTTTTTTTTGTTCCAAAATTGGTTATTTAAAATATTTTTCTTTTTTTGTTCCAAAACTGGCTATTTTTTTTTCTAAAACTCGCTATTTAAAATATATTTTTTCATATGGAGAAATAACGGAAAAACATTTTTGTATGTATTTTTTCCTATTTTCTTGGTTCCAAAACTGGCTATTTAAAATACATTTATTTTTATTTTTTGTTCCAAAACTGGCTATTTAAAATATTTTTTTTCCTTTTTTTTTCCAAAACTATATTTAAAATATATTTTTTCATTTGGGGAAATAATGGAAAAATATATTTTTTCATGTATTTTTCCCCTATTTTTAGTTCCCAGCTGGTTTCACCAGAGGGTACTGCAGGATTGCTCTCCGTCTGTCCGTTCTTCTCACCTGTGGCTTTTCAGACTTCATCTCTATTCCCTTTAACATATTCAACTGAAACTTGGTACCTGGTTTTATTACAAGTTCCAGAACATGTTTGAGTTTCAGGATCAGGTCAGGTATGGGAGCATGTGCCAGAACAGCGCGTCGCTGCTTCCACATTCCGCCGGTACGCCAGGGTGCTCCGTCTGGCCATCCCCCAGGCAGATGCCAAGCCCATCCCCATCTCCTTGAGATGATGGTCAACCTGCTGCAACCACAAGGCACGTGGTCGGCCCACTGGCCTGCTCCACTCATGAGACTCCCTTGCTGAGAGAATCTGGTGAGCAGCATCAGCGTCAGGAAAACGAGCCACATGTCCATACAGCCGCAGCTGATGCTCACGGACTATGCAGGCAACAAATCTCATCCGAGTCTCTATCAGCAACCGGTCATTGGACACAAAATCCGACCAGCGATAGCCAAGGATTCTCCGAAGAGACCTGGTACCAAAGGAATTAAGTCTCCGTCTCAGATCCTTGGTCAGAGTCCAAGTCTCACATCCATAGAGCAAGACTGGAAGTACCAAGGACCTGAAGACTCAGACTTTCGTCCTCCCGCATAGGTACTCGCAGTGCCACACCCCATGATCCAGTGAATCCATGACTCCCCAGGCCCGACCCAGACGTCCATTGACCTCAGACATACAGCCAGCAGAGACATGAATATCACTGCCAAGGTAAGTGAATTTCTCCACGACCACAAACAGACACAGACAGGACAGCAGCATCCAAAATGTCACCGAAAGCCTGGATCTTAGTTTTGACCCAAGAAACCCCTAATCCTAGCAGCTCCGACTACTCATTCTGCACCTCGAGGGCCCCCAAAAGGATATCTAAAGTCTCCGCAAAGATGACTGCATCATCTGCAAAATCAAGGTCCGAGATCTTGACATTCCCAAACGATGCACTGCAGCTTGATCTCTCCGACATCCTCCCTAAAATCCAGTCCATACAAGTGCTGAAAAGTGTGGGGGCCAGTACAGACCCCTGACGAACTCCAGTAGCAACTGGAAATAAGTCAGAGATGGTACCACCACACTTCACAGCACTCTCAGTACCAGAGTAGAGTTCAGACATCAGATCGATCAGTTTTAGTGGCACCCCACGAAGACCAAGAATCCTCCAGAGGACATCCCGATTCACTAAATTGAACGCTTTACAGAGATCAACATAGGCTGCAAGCAGCCCCTGCCGAACCTCTCGTCTGCGTTCGGTGAGGACAGGAAGAGCAAGGATACGGTCAATCATTGACCTCTTTGGTGTAAAGCCTGACTGCTCTGGACGCTGGTGCTCAAGCAGATGGTGGCGAACCCTATCAAGAATTATCCGAGCAAAGACCTTGCCCGACAATGAGAGCAGCGTCACCCCTCGGTAGTTGTTGCAGTCTTGGCAATCACCCTTCCCTTTCCAGAGAGGAACAACAAGGCCCCTCTTCCAATCAGTTGGGATGATGCCTGTGTTCCAGGCAGAGCAGAAAACTGCATGCAACGACAATTTGTACAGCATTTCCACCAGCCTTCAGAAGTTCAGCATGGATGCCACAGATCCCTGGAGCTTTGCCCCATTTCAACCGGTTCACCGCAGCCCGTGTTTCCACAAGCAAAGGTGGGCCACAGTTGATTCGAGGGTCAGCTACAGGGATTGTAACACCCTTGACGTCCAACTCGACAGCTGGGGGATCAGCCTGGTACAACCGCTCAAAGTAACCGGCCCAGCGGGCCTTCACTTCAGATTCCTCTGTCAAGAACCTACCACTCTCTGCTCTCACTGCAGTGCTCTGAGGGATGGACTTGGATGAACGCAATGCGCAAATTCCCCTGTAAGCGGGACGAGAATCGCCTGTCCACAGGTGATGCTCTACCCCCTCACAGATTCCTCGCGCATTGGCCTCCTTGTCCACCCTCAGTGCACGTACAGTTTTACGCCTCAGCTCACTGAACAGCTCAGCTCTGCCATTCAGCCTGGCCCTGCGACTCTGGTCAATGGTATCCAGTGTCCCTTGAGAGACAAAATTCTTCTTCACCCTTCAGTGAGTTCCAAGAAATCTACTAGCAACATCAAGGACGGTATTCTTGAAGGCACTCCACAAATCTTCAGGATCCCCCAAAGCACCCAGACCCCCCAAATCCCAACTCAGCCTGTTGACAAACTCCTCAGCTGCCCTCTCATGCTTGAGCTTGCCAACATCCATCCTCGGCTGGGATGCTACCATTCTCCTGGATTTAAGCTGCAACTTCAGAGTTGCGACAACAAGTCTGTGGTCATTATTGAGAAACTGAGCACTCCGGTCGACCCTGCAGTTCTGGATCATCCTCCAGCGACCATCAACGGGAACATGGTCAATCTCCTTTGCCACACCACCAGCGTTGGAATACCAATTCCAGCGATGAGCCTGTGGGCGCTGAAATCATGAACCAGCCACCCTAAGTCCATGACTTCTTGCAAAGTCCAGGAACTTTGTTCTATTTTGGTTCACAGTTCCAGACTCATGGGGACCAACACATATCTCATAAACATCACTATCAGTTCCAGTCGATGCAGTGAAATCCGCCAAGACTGGAAGAGTATCTTGCCTGGGTCACTGATCAACAATGGACTCAAGCGTGGCGTAGAATGCGTTCTCCACGGTGAGATCACTCACCTCAGTCGGAGCACATACAGAGACCAGGGAAATGACACCCAAGGAGTGATAAATTCTTCATCTCAAAATACGCTCGTTGACTGGTGTTACCTCAATTATAATTAGTCAGCTTATTGGCCACAGCTCCAGCAACTCCTTGGGCGTGGTAACCATCAGAGCAACCAGACCAATGGCAGGTGTAGCCACCCACCATGATCTCACTGCAATCCCGTCTCTGAACCTCAGAGTGCTACAATTCCAATCTCCAAACACTTGAGCTCAGATGATAACAGAGACAGGTGATCATCCTATCTTTGGGATAGGAATACACCCTTGTCCTCTTCTTCCTCCTGGGCAGAGTACTTCTCTGGGCTATCCCAACCATGGGGCAGCCCCAATAAAAATATATGTACATCTTTTCTTCTGGGATCCACACCCCACAACACCACCATGGCTGGAACAAACTGGCCAGAGAGAACATACTCGGCCTTTTGCACACGTGCTTGGTGTTCCTCTGTGTTTGGGAAGTCCACATTTAGCCCCACCTACAAACAATAATTATTTACACATACATATATTTAATCGGTCTACCCTGTCGATAAATTACATATGCTGCCTCCTCAGCGTCACATGTCACAAACACCCAATTCTGACAGATCCCTGTTGCATGGCAATCTTACCTTCTCGAAACACAAGGACTGTACTACACTTACCACAGTCTAGCCATGGATCCTCCCCTTCCCCCACCCATTTTCCACATAACATTAGTATACATAGGTCAGTGTTCAGGTGCCCTCACTCTACTCCACTGACAGCTGGCTGGACAGCTGGCCTGACTCCACCCCGATAAAACCACGAGCCACCATTGCATGAAGTAGAACAGATCAGCAGGCTTTCGGCCTTAGGCTTGGGAGTTAGTCCATGGTCCAGTGCAATTGTAATGATCGCAGGTATGTAACTACGATGTGTTAAGCCGTGCGCATGTTTTTGCTTCATGTGCGTACATCAGGTGATAACCTCCGCCACCGAAGGTGAAGGAGGTTATGTTTTCAGCCCTTTCTGTCTGTTTGTTACTTGCAAATTCGAACATTTTTCAAGTGCCTTGTTCGGTCGATTTTGTTACTTGCAAAATCGAAGATTTTTCGAGTATATTGGTCAGTCAATTTAGTTAGTCTGTCTGTCTGTCTGTCTGTCTGTCTGTCTGTCTGTCTGTCTTTTTGTCGCCTGCAGGTCACAATTTTAAACCGATCTTCAGGAAACTTCACCACATGGTGGAGTTTGTCATAAGGAAGAAGCCTGTTGTTTTTGAGGTCAAAAAGTCAAAAGATCAACGTAGGGCAAAAGTCAACAACTTAGGTGAGATTTCTAAAATCCTCAATTTCCTTCTGATTGAATTTTAATTTGAAGAGGATACATCATTCAGGTCACTGAATTCAACCAGCCAATTATTTTGAGTTCAACATAGACCAAAAGGTCAACAACTTGGGTGAGATTTCTAAAATCCTCAATTTTCTTTCGATTGAATTTTAATTTGAAGAGGATACATCATTCAGGTCACTGAATTCAACCAGCCAATTATTTTGAGTTCAACATAGACCAAAAGGTCAACAACTTCAGTGAGATTTCTAAAATGCTCAATTTTCATCTGATTGACTTGAAATTTGAAGAGGATTTATATTTAAGGTCACTGAATTTAACCAGCCAATTATTTTTGAGGTCAACATTGACAAAAAGGTCAACATAGGCCAAAGATCAACAACTTAGGTGAGATTTCTAAAATCCTCAATTTTCATCTGATTGACTTGAAATTTGAAGAGGATTTATATTTCAGGTCTCTGAATTCAACCAGCCAATTATTTTTGAGGTCAACATAGAAGAAAAGGTCAACATAGCCAAATGTCAACAACTTTGGTGAGATTTCTAAAATCCTCAATTTTCTTCTGATTTGAAATTTGACGAGGATTTCTATTTCAGGTCACTGAATTCAACCAGCCAATTATTTTGAGGGCAACATAGACCAAAAGGTCAACATAGGCCAAAGGAATAATGGTATCATAAGAGATCAGCAAGTAGGAGGTCAGAGTGGAAAGATGGGACGGACAGATAGTTATGGAATGGGTGGTGATACAGAGACAAATGGTGTGTGATATGTCGGTGTATGGGCCACAAATGGAAAGGACTGGGATGGAGAAGCAGGAATTCAGAGATGCACTCACTGGAAAGGATAATGGCAATGGTTGAGCTGGACGTGATGCTGTGCATTGCAGAGGACTTTAACACGCATGTGGGAACAGCGGAGCTGGGTGAAGAGGAATGTGTTGGTAAATTTGGTTGGGGGATGAGGAATAGTGAGAGTCGGCAGCTGGTGGATCTGTTGGCAAGGAACGGAATGGCCATAGCTGGTTCAATTTTTTTCAAAAGTGGGAAGGCCACAAGATTACCTGTAGCAGTGGACAGCATAGAACATAACTGGATTTGATGGTGGTAAGGAAGCAACAGTTGTGGAGGGTTAAGGATTGTAAGGCAGTGGCAGGAGAGCATGTTACCACCCATCACAAGCCTGTGGTGTTTTTGATGTGGATGAAGAAAAAGAGGGAGGCTAAGAGCAGGAGTTAGAAGATTAGTAGGTTGGGGAAGTGTCGGGGAAACTTTATCGTGGAGTACAAGGAGATGATGAGAATCAAGTATGAGCAACTTGGAGAAGAAGCGGAAGATTTTGTGGATTGAAAAAAGTACAGAGAGGTGTTTAGAGGAATTACAGAAGTTTTGTGTGGAAGGACATCAGGAAAGGTTCCATTGTCGAGGGATAGAAACCAGGTATGGTGAAAGGAGTAGGTAGAGAATGAAGTTGGTGAAAAGAAGGAGGTTTGGAAGATGATAGGCAAGATCAAGGATCAAGGAAGGCAACTGGATGTGGGGCTGCTGCACCAACATGAGCAAAGGAACAAAACAGCAAAGAGAGTTATGGATAAGGCAAGGAATCTTATGGAAGAGGAGGTGTACAAGAAGTTTGAAGAGGAGCATGGGAAAAAGATAAGCTATAAATTGACTCATAACAGGGATGATGATGGTAAGGACATGAAGAGGATTATGGGGGCGGGGGGGGAGGGGTGATTAACGATGGTGGCGAAGACTAGTTACCTAGAGGGGGGCAGTATAGAAGGTGTTGGTAGGATATTTCAAGCTGCTGTTGAACTGTAGAGAAAGCAACGGTAAGCTGAAGCTACCATGTTGTGTAGAGAGGAAAATGAAGTTGGTGGACATCATGGAGGAGGAAGTGAGGACAGCATTGAAGAGGATGAAGAAGAGAAGAGTGCTAGGCATTGGTGATGTGTCTTCAGAGATGATAATTGCAGCGGGAGAAGTTGGAGTCCATTGAACAAAGAGGCTATTGAATATATGTATGATAGAGGTTTCAATTCTAGAGGATTGGAGGATAGGGTGAAATGTGCCAAAATGGAAGGGGAAGGACGATATTCACGATCTGGAGAAGTACAGCGCCATTTTTCTCCTTCGTCATGTCATGAAGGTGCTGGAGAGGATTCTGAATGGGAGGATCAGGAATATTGTGGAGATGGGGATCAGAGAAGAGCAGCCGTGGTTTAGAAAGGGTAGCGTGATGACAGATAGGATGGTCATGCTGAGACAGGTGGTGGAGAAAAGGTTGGAGGTGCAAGTTGAAATTGCATTGAGATTTGTGGAACTAGAGAAGGCCGACAACACTGTCCTGAGACAAATGGTGATGGTGACAGATGGATATGATTGCTGAATGCAGAAGTTAGGTTGGTGGAAGAGATGTACAGGGGTATGAATGAAGAGTTTTGCTTGTTCCTGGTATGTTGAACGAGTTCAGCATGAGAATTGGCTTGAGGTAGGGAAGTGCACTCAGCCCACTCATGTTTTCATGGTGATGGAGCTGGTAAGCAGGAAGGTGAACATGAGGGGTAGTATTGGGAGGATGTTGCATGTGGACGATCTGGCTGTTCTGGTGGAAGGTGAGCAGGAGATGGAGGAAGTACTGCAGGAGTGGAAGGAGGCATTGGGAAGCATGGGCTGAAGTTAAGTATGGAGAAGACCGAATTTATGTGAGTCAGGCAGCAGATATAAATAAATTAATATCAATTAGAGGGGAGGGAGATCAGACGGAATTAGGTTTGATTATCTGGGAGGAACAATGACCGGGGAATGGTAAGTCTGAGGCAAAGGTGCAGAGGGGGGTTCAGGTGGATGCGAATGCATGGGGGGATTAATGGCAGATAAACATATCAAGGAAATTGAAAGGGAATGTTCTGATGTCGTGTATATCGCCAGCCTACCTTTACAGTCTGGAAATGGCGGCACTCACACAACAGACAACAACAGAGACAACAACAGAGACTGCAGGTTTGTGAGAACTGGGTTAGAGGGATTGTAGGAGTGAAGAGGGTGATAAGAGGATGGATGAACTGAGGGAGGGGATTGGTTTGCAGATGAGCTTGACATGGAGATTGGTGAAATGCTGACTGAGATGGGCTGGACACCATTTGCAGATGGAGGAAGAGAGAATGGCAAAGAGAATGGATAGGTTGAGGGAGCAACGTTAGAGGAAAAGAGGTAAACTGTGGTTGAGATGGGAGGATTGTGTGAGGAGGGATATCAATAAGGTGGTGGTTTTTGAAGTGGATTGAGTTGGTTGAGGGCACAGGGAAGTGGAGGAGATTCATGGTCAAAGCATGGAAGAAGCTTGGTACCATTCATAAAAGTGAATGAGGAGTGATGTGATGAGGTGATGAGGTTAAAGTAATGAAGAGGAGAATTATTATAACATGTCAAAAATCATGAGGGTTTTATAATTTTTAATAATATAATTTTTAATAATAGTATAAAAATAATAATATAATTTTTAATCTATTATAAATACAAATTGAAATGTTGGAAAGGATGGTTTGGTTTATCTTTAGTGTATCTCAATAGCTGGATATTGATTTGTCATATTACTATCCAAAATCTCAGGCTGACTAACATAAATACAGTGTAACCCAAAATACTGACCAGTACAGGTACATTCCAAGTACACTGCCCCTATGCCAAATAAATAAATAACAAATCCTCCAGTGCAAAACATTGCTGGGGCACCTTTGGCACCTGGCGATGCTACCGTGCAGCATATGGATATGGAATTGGGAGGGAGTGGTGCACTTCTTAGGTGAATGTGTACAAATTATACTTCGGTTATGTGTGCAAAAGTACTTCTGAGGTTCTCTGTTCTTTTGCATATGGGAGCTTGGCTGCTGTGTAACCATCATTTATTTGAGCACAGCTATACCACTGATGCTGTGCCCCTCTACCAGTACACCTGTACTCATTTCACCAACCACAGAAGGATGACAGGCTGAGTCAACCCCACCTGGTGTGAATTCAGCAGCCAAGAGGGCTCAAATTCGGGACCGCAGGATCCCAAGCCAATCACCAAACCAGAAAGCCAACACAAGGTCTATTTCTGAGGTGAATGTGTACAAATCTTACTGAGTTTATGTGTACAAATGTACTTCTGAGGTGAATAAGTACAAGTGATACTTACTCACCATGCAGCATATGGAGATGGAATTGGGAGGGAGCGGTGTACAATAATTGATTGATTAATTGCATTATTAAAATTAATAAATAATAATCGTAAAATAAGTAATTCCTTAATCAATTCACTAATAGCATACCAAAACTACCACTGTTTCATCCAAATCTGTAGCTTTTTGAAAATTAATTCATCAAAAAATGAATAAACCAATCTCACCCGCAGGGTGACCCGTATCTTGCCAAAAGGTGACCACGTGTGACTTCTTTAAGGTCACACTGAGGTGAACAGAGCTGCTATCCACCAGGAGCGACTCCTTGAGGAATATCTGCCTACGAGAGATTCCGATGAGAATCGTTCTACAGAGAAACCATGAAAAATATGCGTTTGCCTCATAACGTCACCAAATGACGTCATAATGTCTCAAGCTTGACATATCTGGAAAGCACTCATCGAGCTGTTCAATTTGAGGTACGACACGATATGGTTCCTAAAACTTGAAAATTTGACCTTGGGGTCAAATATGTTTGACCTTAGGCGCTAACCAAGAAGGTCAAGGCCAATCGCCACCAAAACTAAATCAGCTGAGCGCCAGACCATGAAGTATATTCCCATGAAGTTTGAAGACGATCTGATCAAAATTACTCAAAAAATAAGGGTTTCGTCAACTCCCCTGATTTGCGACAAAGTGACCTTGACCTTTGACCTTGACCTTTGACCTTGACCTTGAAAATTTTATGTGCTCAAAGGGACCTCTATATGACTCTGATATGCGAAGTTACAAAAAATTCCAATGATAACTGTGCTCTGCAGAGTGATTGATACGTGATTACAGACAAACAAAAAAATAAAAATAAAAAAATAAAAAAAACTTACAAGCTGACTAACATATCTTGCAAAAACTTCGTTTTGGCAACATAACTAGAAGGGCACTCAGTCGAGCGCATACCTCCGCCATGTAATACCTCATCCACGAGAACATACCGCGCACAATACATTTTTGAAACATCATGCTATGTACTACATCAAAATATCAACAGTACTACATCGTTTTGGCCATATCTCTCAATGGTGAAGAATCACTTTTAAATTTCTAGTAGTCAGATCTGGATCTACACCAAAATTGAATCAATTCTTCCTTGTCACGCACCCAACCTGTCCCCAAGTTTCATCTGAATCCGTACACAATTTTTTGAGATATCTTGCTATATATCGTTTTTGGCCCTATCGCTCAATGGTGAAGAATCACTTTAAAAATTCTAGTAGTCAGATCCGGATCCGGATCTTCACCAAAATCGAAACAGTTTGTCATTGTCGCACACTGAACCTGTCCATAAAATTTCATCCAGATCCCTCCTCAACTTTTGAGATATCCTGTGCACAAACAAACAGACAAACAAACAGACAGCAATCAGAGAGAAAGGGGTGAAAACATAACCTCCTTCACCTTCGGTGGTAGAGGTAATAATTAATCGATTAATTGATTAATCATTAAATCAAAAAATACCTCATACAGCCAGATCACTTGTTCACTGCCATGCTTAAATATTAGTTTCCAAGCTCAAAAGGTGTCCGAGATATTGCCCATATGAGAAACAAACTAAATAAGTAATTAATATATCAAAAATAATTAAGTAATTCATCATTTAATAATTTAATTGATTAATCAAAAAAATGAAAAATACCGTTTTTGCCAAAGCACGTATTCACGTTTGTCCCCAAATTTGAGATTCCCAGCTCACAGATTGGCTAAGATATTGCCTGGAGAAACAATAAAGAAAGAAAGAAAGAAAGAAAGAAAGAAAGAAATAAAGAAAGGAAAAAGACAAACAGTAAAAACTGAATACTTCCTTCCTTCGGCGTCCTGCGATGATGCCATGTATTGCTTGAATATGAAATTGGGAAGGCGGATGAAAAAATTTCCTCGCTCAAAAGTTCCGGTGTACAATATGAAAAATGTTTATCAATTAATTGTTTTTTCCAACTTGTGTTACAGCAAAATACTTAATGAGGTTAAATTATTTAACACATTATTTGAAATAAAAGAGCACAACTATTTATTCAAAAAATACATAAATGTTCGCGACAATACCAGGTCATGCAAAAGTGGATGTCGAAATTAGAACTGGAAAGCATCTCAAAATGCAAAGCCCATCCATGTCGGGTTTGTACTCAATCTAAACTTGATGAAAACGAAAGTTAAAACAAAATTGTACATTTTATTCATTTGTGTACTCCATGTTCTCATAGTTAGGTTTGTTGAAAATTTGATGACAAAAGCTCAAATGGTAAGCATGGGGGCAATACTCCTGGGTGCTCACCTAGTTGTGGCTGGATAAGATAACTGGGGAACCACTGGTAGGCATGGATGATCCACAAAATATGTAATGGAAAAGAAAGTAAATACTATGGATTTTTTTTTTAATGCCATGAACAAACTTTGGTACATCATGGATGCCAAAGGTTGTGGTCAACTTTCATCGAAATTGTATTTGTTGTTTTTGAGAAGAAAGCAAATACCTCTTTTGGGGGGCAACCCCTCCCCCCCCATAAACTACCTCCGTAGACCCCTCAGACACTGATGTTTTTTAATGCCGTGAACAAACTTTGGTATGTCATGGGTGATGAAGGTTGTGGTCAACTTTCATCGAAATTGTGTTTGTTGTTTTTGAGAAGAAAGCAAATACCTCTTTTGGGGGGCAACCCCTCCCCCCCCATAAACTACCTCCGTAGACCCCTCAGACACTGATGTTTTTTAATGCCGTGAACAAACTTTGGTATGTCATGGGTGATGAAGGTTGTGGTCAAGTTTCATCAGAATTGCATGTGTAGTTTCTGAGAAGAAAGCAAATACCTATTTTGGGGGGTAACCCCTGTAGACCCCATTAAGGCCCGATTTTTTTTAATGCCATGAACAAATATTGATACATAGATTGTGATGAATGTTGTGGTAAAGTTTCATCGAAATGGTCTGTATAGTTTCAGAGAAGTTCAAAATATTTGTGGACGGACAGACTGACAGACAGACAACACGCCATCCCATAAGTTCCCTGGAACTATGTTCCAGGTAAGATAAACAAAAATGTAATGACCTGGACAGACACACTGAAGGGCAATAGTAAATAAACAAACACGGAAGCGACTTAAAAAACGGGGCGTCTCGAACTTGATGCACTGCAGTGGGCTAATGAGGGCTATTTATAGTTACTATGACTTTGCCATTTCACATTTTGACCCAATTATTAATTACCTTCACTATATTCTCATTTTCAGCCATTTCACTTCAGGACTGGTCTGCAATATCTACTGCTCCTACAAAAAAAAAATTTAAGAAAAAAATGTAAACATGGAGGGATGAAATCTCAAAAAAATCACGATGCCACAATACCACACCACAATCTTCTTATGAATTGCCAACACGACATACGAGTATTTTGTCATTTTACTCTTGTTGTAGGATTCTGATGGATGAAGAAGAAGAATGAAGAAAAAAATTAGGAAGTAGAATAACAATGAAGAATGACACTACATTATGATACCACAATACGACACAACAATCCTCTTATTGATTAGCATCACATTATCTTTTAACGTTTTCCATCATCAAATATGAGTTTCCTCACTCAAAAGTTTCTCCTCTTGCATTGGCAGTTGTTTCTGTGTCAGGCAACATTTTAATTGTTTTTTTTGTTTGTTTTTTTACAGCTTAAATGATTTGTTAAGTTATTCATTGTGCCCTTAAAAAAAATCACAACACAAATAAAAGAGAAATCAGACATTACTGACCCTCTTACCAGGACTTGGTTTGTGTGGTTTTCATGTTGTGTATTTTGTGTGGCGTTTGTGTACTGGTGTGCTGCATAATTAATAAGAGACCTAATTAGAACTGCTGCTTTATAACTGCTGGCAGTGATGACTGGGTAACAAGACATCCCGCTTTGATGCAACCCCGCTGTGATCAGACACTTGACTCTGACCCAGGACGTTTATTTTTATTCAATGTAATTCAGAACAGGATTAAAATTAATTAAATTCAAATCGAATGGAAGACCAAATAGGTACAGTCCTGCAATGGAGTCATGAGAAAGAACCCAAACAAGCAAAAAGCAAAGATGAAGTCATCAGGAGGAACGTGGATAGGATTCGGGTTTCAGTTGCTATCCTTCTACCCTCAAACGCATCCAGGCAGAGCCAAGTGTGCCTTTAAAAAAAAAAAATCAAAAAGAACCCACATTCAAAAAAATAAATAATTCTGGTTGCCAGACATTGCATCCAATCAACTTAAAATTTTAAAATGTACATTCTCCATCATTACTAAATCATAATTACGAAGTTTCATTTCGATCGATGGAGTGGTTCAAAAGAAATATTATTTTTAAAGATTTTTGCTCAATCCAATATGGCTGCCACACTATATGACTTTTCAATTATTCATGAATACCATGGTATTCCCAAGGCTTGCGGAACATTTTTGTGAAGTTTACCCTCGATCTGTTCAGCCGTTTTGGAGAAGATTTTTATAGGTTTTATGGTATATCCAATATGACTGCCAAACCATGTGACCTGTGACATCATATGTGTGAATGTTTTGTTCCTCATGGATAGGCGGTCATTCCTGTAAAGTTTCACCTGTAAAGTTTTGCCAAATCACATGACAGATGACATCTTTTTTTCTTTGTTTTTTTGCTCTGGACCATTTTATCCCTCGATGACCCTCAAAATTTTTCATATTGATCAGATGTAGCGTTCTATATATGCAATTATGACAACATAACGAAGGCACCTTTGATGTCATAAAAAATCACATTCCCTATGAGGAGGACTTGCCATGTGCCAAGTTCAATTTTTTCTTTGGTGCGGTTTCAGAGGCCCAGAGGTCAAAATTTTTCCATTTTTCCAACATGGCTGCCACATTATAATAACATTATTATAATTATTTATAATTACAACATTTACAAAGTTATAATTACAACATTCTACATGAGTAGTCACTCCGATGGTGAAAAATTTGTCTCAATCCGACAAGCGGTTTCGAAGTCAAACACTAAATTTCTGTTCTGAGTAACCTATTGTTTTTCTTCTGTTTATTAATTATTTTTCTTATTCCACTTGCAATTTTCAGGGTTTTTGGCTTTTAAATTCATTTGGATGGAGGTAGATCCTACCATATTCTAAACAAGCATGATCCGACCATATTAGAGGCAGAATATAAATTTGTGATGTCATAGGTCACGTGGTTCATCAGCCATATTGGATTGAAAATTTAAAAACAACAAACCTGCTTCTCTGAAACAACTGAACAGATTGAGGTATAACTTTACAGGTATAACCACCTATCCATGATGAACAAAATTATTCTTACTCTTTTTGACATAGGTCAAATGGTTTGGCAGCGATATTGGATTGAAGGAAAAATATTAAATAATGTTGACTCTAGAACCGCAACATCAATCAATGTGAAGCTTCACAAATTTGATCTAACAGACATGATGAATGTAAGATTTAAATTTCAACAGATCGGCCACATGGTTCGGCAGCCATATTGGATTGCAGTAAAATATTAAATAATGTTTTCTCTGGAACCGCTTCATCAGTCAATGTCAAACTTCACAGTTATGATCTTGTAGATATGGGGAATGTATATTTTAAACTTCAATCCGATCGGCGACAAGGTCTGGCAGCCATAATGTTTTAATTATTTGAATCTGAAAACTTTTGCAATTATTATTATTTTTTTTTGCATAAGGCTCACTTGGCTGCGCCTACACGCGCTTGAGGGTACAGGAGTAGCAATTAAATTGATACCGATGATGGCCCCAGGAAAAATGGTCAACTGTGTACATAATAAATAGATGGAAGGTGGCCATTTCCTTGGTCCATAACTTGTGAGTGAGTCTTGTGTCGTAGAGAAATGTGTGGGGCCTCATTAGACTCAGGGGTATCCCCCTTTACCCTCTGCACCTATGGTGTCAACATTCATTACTTTGTGTTCAGGTTATTTAAACAACAATTCAATTGACATCGACTATGTATTCAGGAAAAAGGGCTAACAGCTTACGTAATAAATATACTGAATACGGCATGTTACTTGGTCCATAACTCAACAATCCTGCATGGTAGCGAGATGTCTGGGGGGCTTCCTATTACTTGGGGGAGTTCCTGTTTACCCTGTGGACCAATGGTGACATTTCCCACACATTTATTACTTCGTGATCAGGTAATGTAAGCACCAATTAAATTGATACAAACGATGTCCCCAGGAAAAAAGGGACAACTGTATATGTAATAAATTGATTGAACACTTTCGTGTTACTCGGTCCATAACTCTTCAATCCCGTGTTGTATGAAAGCCAGATGTCTTGGTACCCAGTCATTACTGCCAGCAGTTAAAAAGTGGCAGTTATATTTTTTTGGGGGGGCGGGGGGTTTGAATAAGGCTCACTTGGCTGTGCCTGGATGGATTTGAGAGTAGAGGAGTAGCAGTTGAAATGTGAATCCTATTGAGATTCCTCCGAATGACTTCATCTTTGCTTTTTGCTTGTTTGGGTTCCTTCTGATTACTCCAATGCAGGACTTTACCGATTTGGTCTTCCATTTGATTTTAATTCAATTTATTTTAATCCCATTCTAAATTCAATTGAATAATAATTATTATTATAATGAAAAACGTCATGGGTCACGGTCAGGCGTCTGATCAAAGCGGGACGTCTTGGTACCAGGTCATCACTGCCAGAATTTATACAGTGGCAGTTCTAATTATGTCTCATTAATTCTCTCTGATTTCTCAGTCTCTGATTGCAGTTTTTCTTGTTTCATATGCATCTCATGGCAGCTGGGATTCCTCATTGTTGGGGTCGAGGCTGTAACACTAATGCAGTTCCCCCTGTGGGTTAGAGCAGTAATTTGAAATTTACCCCAGTTTCCGGCGATAGCTCGCCTGCTTTTTACGAAGAACATGAAAAACTAGGATGACAGTTTTTATCTGGGGCAACATTTGAATCGAGGCTAGACAACTCAGAGGAGATTGCACATACCTCTCGACTTTAGCTATCCTGCCTGCCCCACGTTTCTGGCGCTTCTCTTTCATCAAGCTGACCATCCGCACAATAGCACCTACAACGGGTCCATCACCTTGCAAACACAGCAAAGGGGGTAACACTTTGCCTAATTGCCTGCATGCAGGCTTGTAAGTTAAATTATTTACGTTTTTTTGTAATTGATAGGAGGCTAATCATCGACAAGCTATAGAAAAGTATTTTGAGACACAACCTGAATTTTTATTTTACTCCTTTGAAATGATTTCTTCAAAATAGAAATATAAAAGCCAATAAAATTCCGGATTTGGCATCTACCGTGGCTCTGATGAGTGACAAATGTGATATCTATGTTCTCATTTCTGAGAGTGCTAGAACATTGTCAGTGTTCACAAAGCAGGCCAGCTGGCTCAAAACCAACTTCCAATAAAGCTCAGTACTGGGCTTCATGCCGAGAATATTAGGCAGCTGCTCCGAAGTGCATGCCTCCACCTGGGCTGACTCAGTGACCCCAAGGCAATGGCACGGAGATAAAGCATCTGCTTTGAGCAGAAAACCTGCAACATACCTGTCTCTACCTTCCCATGTCAAGCTGGGTCATGAATGACATCGGATCAAAAGGGAGCTACAACAGTGCTGGCAATACGAAGGCAGAGACTCACCAGCAGTATACTGTACTCCCAGGAAATCTTTGGTTTATCCCAAAAGATTTGTTTGAACACGGGTTTGCAAGAAAGTAAAGCAATAAACGTAACGTATTTGCGAGATTGCTTTAATCTACATGGCTCCCCACTTTATGGGTTTTGTAGGACGAGTTTATGTCATATGAATCCCTAAATAAATACATTATGTATGTGTTCATGTTTAATATGAAATATGTGCCTCATTATTTGTATTTCCTTCACAAAAAATATTAATATCAAACCAAGCTGTTAGGGTTAGACCCTAACGTCTAACCCCCCCTAACCAGGCAGACCCTAACAGCTGGGTATCATTCAACCTTTGAACAGCAAATGGTCCTCACCTTTACATATGGTCCAAAAGAAGATGGCTGGCGATTGGAAGCCTTGTGGTGACTGCCATGCACTGAACCAGAACACAGTACCAGACTGTTATCCTGAACCACACCTGCAGGATTTATCTTCTCGACTACGGGGAAAGCAAGTTTTCTCCAAGCTTGACTTAGTGAGAGCATATAGCAGTAGATTCCGGTAAAGCAGGCTAATGAACACAAGACAGCCATTACCAGCCAGGGTTTGCTTTTCATTTATGCCTCCATTGATGATGTGTTCATAACCAGCGAGATTATCAAGGAGCATGAACAGCATTTGCAGCTTGTATTCACTTGCTTATCACAGTATGGCATCCTCATAAATCCTGCCAAATGGCATATGGGGTGTCCTCATTACAGTTGTTGGGGCACTTGACAGATGAGTATGGCATCCATCCACTGGCTGACAAGGTTAAGGTGATCTTGGATTACCTGCATCCAACATCAGTGTGCAAGCTATGGGAGTTTGTAGGTATGGTGAATTTCTGCAGGAGATTCATCTCAAACTGTGCAGACCCACTTCATCCACTAACTGACCTCACACAACATGGGAAGGAACCAAAAAGACTTCTGGTTTGGTCCAACGAATGTGCTGCTGCTTTTAGCGCAATGAAGTCTTCGCAAGCAGAGGCCCCAATGCTTGTTCATCCTGTCAGATGCACCATCATGTGTCATGGTGGATGCATCAGAGGTGGCAGTTGGTGGAGTATTCCAACAGTGGGAGCCCATTTCCTTCTTTTCCAAAAGCCTGCAGCCAGCAGAGACAAGGTACAGTACCTTCAGTTGGAAGTTGCTGGCAATTTACCTTGCAATGCACAATTTTCATCATGCGCTTGAGGGTAGGTAGTTCTGTGTTTACACTAACCATTAGCCATTAACACATGCTTTCCAGGCAAAACCTGATCGCTAATCACCAAGAGAGGTCAGACACCTTGACTATGTTTCTAAGTTTACCACTGATATAGGTCATGTGAGCGGTAAGGAGAATACTGAAGCTGATGCTCTCTCACAACTCAATATCAACACCCTCGACACAACCACCTCAATCAATTTTAACATAATTACCAAGGTGCAGCAAGGGAACGAGGAACTTCAGCATCTCAGAGCCAGGTCCACATCACTCAAGTTCAGTGAAGTGTCTCTCCCTCTCTCTGCAGGCACTATTGTTTGCGACCTATCCACTGGCACTTCTCACCCATATGTTCCTGCTGAGTTTAGATGGGCCGTAGTTGATGTTCTGCGTAATCTATCTCACCCTTCAGAGCAATGCAGCACCTTGTGATTCAACGTTTTGTCTGGTGTGACATGAACCGCGATGTGAGAAACTGGTCCAGAGCCTATTTGGAGTGTCAACGAGTGAAAATACATCATCACGCGGTAAGATCATTCGGTACCTTTTCATTACCTGATGCCCGTTTTGATCACGTGCACATTGATTTAGTCTGCCCTCTTCCACCATCTGGCGGTAACATATCTACTAACGTGTGTTGACCATTTCATTAGTTGGCCAGAAGCTATTCCAATACCCGACACAGCGGCGGAAACTGTAGACAAAGTTTTCGTTGCCAAATGGGTTGCAATGCTTGGTGCCCCATCTGCAATCACCACTGACAGAGGATGACAGTTTTAATCCACACTTTTCAAACTACTGACCGAGATACTGACTTTCAGATCAGACAACCAGTCAGAAGCAATCTGAAAGTATATGACATCAAGCGGATGAAGCATCTTCTTGGGAATAAGTTGTGCACTCAACTATTAGTCATCCCCCGTTTATCGCGGGGGTTACGTTCCAAACCCCCCACCCCCCCCCCCCGCGAGAAGTGAAAATCCGCGATGAATGGACGCCTCCCCCAAAAATGCCTATTTTTTTTATAAACGCGGTGTATAAACACGATTGGGTTTTATTTATATCGAGTGAATATTGAACGCTGGGCGGTGTGCAAACACGATTAGGTTTTTTTTATCGAGTGAATATTAAACGCTGGGTGGTGTGCAAACACGATTGGGTTTTTTATCGAGTGAATATTAAAGGCTGGGTGGTGTGTAAACACGATTGGGTTTTTTATATCGAGTGAATATTAAACGCTAGGTGTTGTGTAAACACGATTGGGTTTTTATATCGAGTGAATATTAAACGCTGGGTGGTGTGTAAACACGATTGGGTTTTTTATATCGAGTGAATATTAAACGCTGGGCGGTGTGTAAACACAATTGGGTTTTTTTATCGAGTGAATATTAAACGCTGGGCGGTGTGCAAACACGATTGGGTTTTTTTATCGAGTGAATATTAAACGCTGGGTGGTGTATAAACACAATTGGGTTTTTTATATCGAGTGAATATTAAACGCTGGGTGGTGTATAAACACAATTGGGTTTTTTATATCGAGTGAATATTAAACGCTGGGTGGTGTGTAAACACGATTGGGTTTTTTATATCGAGTGAATATTAAACGCTGGGTGGTGTGTAAACACAATTGGGTTTTTTATCGAGTGAATATTAAACGCTGGGTGGTGTGTAAACACAATTGGGTTTTTTATCGAGTGAATATTAAACGATGGGTGGTGTGTAAACACAATTGGGTTTTTTATATCAAGTGCATAATAAACGCTGGGTGGTGTATTCACACAATTGGGTTTTTTTATCGAGTGAATATTAAACGCTTGGCGGTGTGTAAACACGATTGGGTTTTTTAATATCGAGTGATTATTAAACGCTAGGCGGTGTGTAAACACGATTGGGTTTTTTTTATATCGAGTGATTATTAAACGCTGGGTGGTGTGTAAACACGATTGGGTTTTTTAATATCGAGTGAATATTAAACGCTAGGCGGTGTGTAAACACGATTGGGTTTTTTATATCGAGTGATTATTAAACGCTGGGTGGTGTGTAAACACGATTGGGTTTTTTATATCGAGTGAATATTAAACGCTGGGTGGTGTGTAAACACGATTGGGTTTTTATATCGAGTGAATATTAAACGCTGGGTGGTGTGTAAACACAATTGGGTTTTTTATCGAGTGAATATTAAACGATGGGTGGTGTGTAAACACAATTGGGTTTTTTATATCAAGTGCATAATAAACGCTGGGTGGTGTATTCACACAATTGGGTTTTTTTATCGAGTGAATATTAAACGCTTGGCGGTGTGTAAACATAATTGGGTTTTTTAATATCGAGTGATTATTAAACGCTGGGTGGTGTGTAAACACGATTGGGTTTTTTAATATCGAGTGAATATTAAACGCTAGGCGGTGTGTAAACACGATTGGGTTTTTTTATATCGAGTGATTATTAAACGCTGGGTGGTGTGTAAACACGATTGGGTTTTTATATCCAGTGATTATTAAACGCTGGGTGGTGTGTAAACACGATTGGGTTTTTTATATCGAGTGAATATTAAACGCTGGGTGGTGTGTAAACACAATTGGGTTTTTTATATCGAGTGAATATTAAACGATGGGTGGTGTGTAAACACAATTGGGTTTTTTATATCGAGTGAATATTAAACGCTGGGTGGTGTATAAACACAATTGGGTTTTTTATATCGAGTGAATATTAAACGATGGGTGGTGTGTAAACACAATTGGGTTTTTTATATCAAGTGCATAATAAACGCTGGGTGGTGTATTCACACAATTGGGTTTTTTATCGAGTGAATATTAAACGCTTGGCGGTGTGGTGAATTGACGTGAATTGAGGGACATGACGCGGGATCACATGTTGTGCGTCTCGCGTATAAGGGGAGGTCTCTGCGGCACGAGTGGATTGTCCCCCGGGGCATTGCTATTGACATCGGCTGTTCACTTGATGCTCGTTAACTGAAGGTGCTCATTGACTGGTGAGAATGGAGATTATATCGAACTCCGTGCTTACGCGGATTGTCTGCAATGATTAACTGCACATGTATACGTTACTGCTTATGTACTCCTAGCTGAACCTGTATTCCCCGGTGTGCCCACAGAAGCGGCTCCAATCAAATGGAATAAAGCCTAAACTCTGAAGGTTCATCTCTCGCTCTCATTTCAATTTATTCCATTTAATTTTCTCGGCTCTCTCAACCAAAGATGGACAAGATCTACAAACCAGAGAGGTTCGACGCAGACCCAAACGCGACTGACGCAGAAATGAAATGGTCACATTGGTTCTGTTCCTTCTCACACTATCTGACCATCATCGAGGAGGGAGCTGACAAATTTGCCGCTCTCGTGAATCATGTCTCGCCCAGCGTGTACAGGCTCTTCTCGGGGTGCGACACTTACGAAGCAGCGATCGAGGTGCTGCAAGCGCTCTACGTGAAGCCCAAGAACGAGGTATACATACGACATCTTCTCAACACACGCAAGCAAGCAGCCGGGGAGACAATCGATCAGTTCCTGCAAGCTCTGAATCAGCTGGGAAAAGACGGCAGCTTCCGGGCGGTAAGCGCCGAGGAACACCGAAAGGAAGCCACACGGGAGGCATTCATCCAAGGACTCAGATCAGCCCACATACGGCAACGCTTACTAGAGAAAGCGCAACCCACTCTTGACAAGGTAGTCGATCAGGCTCGAGCGATGGATACGGCTCAGCAGCAATCTGAGTCATTTGGGACACCGATGCTGCTCATGAACGCTGCTACGATGGGAACCCAAGGAACCCCACTGGCACAGACACAGCCAGACATAGGGGATGGAGAAACACCCGAGGAGCCGGATACCCAGACCTCGTCAAACTCCTCAGCAACTGCTCCGGTTGGTAAATGCTTCTTTTGTGGGTACAAAAGGCATCCTCGTCAAAAATGTCCCGCCAGAGATGCCACATGCATGAATTGCGACAAGAAAGGGCATTATGCCAGGGTATGTAAATCTACTCTAAGGAGAAATAAACCCACTTCTGCGGCTCTCTACTCGCAAAATAAATTGACTGCAGCCTCCCCGGGGAATCTATCCAAGGCTATCATCAACGTACGAATTAACGGGCATATGGCTGAGGCACTGATTGATACCGGTAGCTCTGAAAGTTTCGTCAACAGCTCGCTAGTGAAGGGCAGGAAATGGGTAATCCACCCGACTGACAATACGGTATGCATGGCCACCACCTCACTACAATCCCGCGTACGAGGGTACTGCAATGTTGAATTGGACGTAAAAGGGTACACGCATCGGGATGTAAAGGTACTGGTGCTTCGTGATTTTTGCGCAGACGTAATTCTGGGTCATAATGTCCTCAAGCAGCACACGAGCGTCGAAATACCCTTTGGAGGAAGCAAGCCTCGTCTAATTTTAAATGCGTTGACCACTGCGGAGGTGACGTCCCCCCAGCTGTTCGCTAACTTGTCGCCGGTCTGCAAACCGATAGCGATCAAATTGCGGCGATATACCACTGCTGACATGAATTTCATCACTTCAGAAACCAAGCGATTACTGGAAGAAGGAATTATAGAACCGAGCGATTCGCCATGGCGCGCACAGGTGTTAGTAACCAGCAGTCAGAACCATAAGAAACGAATGGTTGTCGATTATTCCCAAACGGTCAATCGCTTCACCCAACTCGACGCCTACCCCCTGCCGCGCATAGATGAGATGGTCGAACGCGTGGCCAATTATAAGGTATTCAGTACCATCGACTTGCGAAGCGCCTATCAAATTCCCATCCGAGAGGAAGACAAACCTTACACTGCATTCCAGGCAGGGCGGCGCCTCTACCAGTTCAGAAGGATACCATTCGGTGTCACGAATGGAGTAGCTTGCTTCCAACGGGTTATGGACGACATCATCTCAGATGAAAACCTCAAAGACACTTTTGTTTACGTGGATAATGTCACAGTGTGCGGTAGGGATCAGAGGGAACATGATAGGAATCTGGACAGATTCTTGAGCATTGCTAGAAAATATAATCTGACTCTCAACTACGAGAAATGCGTATTCTCGGCAAGGTCAATTGACCTTCTCGGCTACACAATAGCCGACGGCACAATTAAGCCTGATCCTGAGCAATTGCGCCCGCTCCGTGAGCTTCCACCACCTCAGGACTTGCAGACAATGCGCCGGGTGATCGGGATGTTCGCTTACTATGCGAGATGGATTTCGCAATACTCCGAGAAAATACATCCCCTAGTGCATTGCAAAAACTTTCCACCAGATGCCGCTGTTGTAAGAGCTTTCCACAATCTCAAGGATGATATCAGTAAGTCCGTGGTTTTATCGATCGACAGCTCGGTGCCCTTCGTGGTGGAGACCGACGCTTCAAATCACGCCATAGCTGCTACACTTAATCAGTCTGGGCGGCCGGTGGCGATTCTTCTCGAGAACTCTCTCTAGAAGCGAGCAGAGACACTCAGCGATAGAGAAGGAAAGCGTACGCCATCGTTGAAGCGCTGCGGAAATGGAGACATTATTTACTGGGAAACCACTTCACGCTCGTTACGGACCAACGATCCGTGGCATTCATGTTTGATGGGAAAAATAGCAGGAAAATTAAGAATGAAAAAATTATGAGATGGCGGATAGACCTAGCTTGCTACAGATACGACATTGTTTACCGGCCAGGAAAGAAAACCCTGCTGCAGATACCTTCTCCCGGGTCTACAGTTCGGCAACAATCAGTCAGGCTTTGCAAGACCTCCATGTGTCTCTGTGCCACCCAGGGGTAACCAGGATGGCACATTTAAATCACGCAGACAAAATCTTCCCTATTCTGTTGAAGATATTAAACAAATGAATGCTTCATGCCCTGTTTGTGCTGAACTAAAACCCAGATTCTATGGCGCGGCATCTGGCAGACTGATCAAGGCCACTTCCCCCTTCGAGAGACTAAACATCGACTTCAAAGGGCCCCTGCCGACCGAAACAGACAACAGATACATATTCACCGTTGTTGATGAATATTCAAGGTTCCCTTTGCGTTTCCGTGCTCGGATATGACCTCGGGCACTGTCGTAAAATGTCTCTCTGACCTCTTCGCTATGTTTGGGAGACCTTCGTACATACATTCAGACAGAGGGCCGTGTTTCATGTCGGCCGGGCTAAAACAATTCCTATTAGAGCACGGCATAGCAACTAGTCGACGACGGGTTACAACCCACAGGGAAACGGGCAGGTGGAACGGTATAATGGAGTTATTTGGAAAGCCGTAACTCTGGCGCTGAAATCGAGAGGACTGGGCCCCGAGCGATGGGAGGTTACTCTTCCCGACGCTCTGAATTCCATACGCTCTTTGCTCTGCCGTCCACAAATGCCACTCCTCACGAACGTATGTTTACTCACCAACGACGTTATGTTGACGGTCAAACGGTGCCCAACTGGCTGACCCATCCCGGTACAGTGTTCATGAAACGCCCGGTACGACAAAGCAAGTATGAACCCCTGGTGGAGGGGGTCGAACTCATTGACACTAATCCAGAGTATGCTCATGTCAGGCTCCCGGATGGCAGGGGAGACCACTGTGTCGGTTCGCCATCTGGCTCCCTCAGGTACTCCTCCCGCCGGTACACCACCTTCTGGCACTCCTCCTTCTGACATTTCCCCCCCAGGAACTCCGCCAGGCGACGGGGCTGCCGCGTTCCACCCGAGAGCGATCGAGGAGTCATCCCCGGCACAAGTCGAGGCTCACCAAGAGGATCGGGGGTCTCCCTCAAGTGAAACTGCCGTTTACTCCCGGAGAGGTCGACGAATAAGGCCCCCTCGACGACTCAATCTGTAAAGGGGATTATCGGCATTCTCGCTGCTCATGCTCCTATATGCCCATTATATCATATATCGATGCTCATTTCCATGCTCCTACAACTCAAAATAATCACTGCTTGGCATGTATGCTTCTGTAGATCTATTAGTCCGCGTTGCTTGAAATGTATACTCCTATAGTGCTAAAGCAATCATGGTGTGTAAGATGGGCCCCTAGTTACATTTTAAAGGTGGGGAGAATGTGGTGAATTGACGTGAATTGAGGGACATGACGCGGGATCACATGTTGTGCGTCTCGCGTATAAGGTGAGGTCTCTGCGGCACGAGTGGATTGTCCCCGGGGCATTGCTATTGACATCGGCTGTTCACTTGATGCTCGTTAACTGAAGGTGCTCATTGACTGGTGAGAATGGAGATTATATCGAACTCCGTGCTTACGCGGATTGTCTGCAATGATTAACTGCACATGTATACGTTACTGCTTATGTACTCCTAGCTGAACCTGTATTCCCCGGTGTGCCCACAGAAGCGGCTCCAATCAAATGGAATAAAACCTAAACTCTGAAGGTTCATCTCTCGCTCTCATTTCAGGCGGTGTGTAAACACGATTGGGTTTTTTTTATATCGAGTGAATATTAAACGCTGGGTGGTGTGTAAACACAATTGGGTTTTTTATCGAGTGAATATTAAACGCTGGGTGGTGTGCAAACACGATTGGGTTTTTTATATCGAGTGAATATTAAACGATGGGTGGTGTATAAACACAATTGGGTTTTTTATATCGAGTGAATATTAAACGCTGGGTGGTGTGTAAACACAATTGGGTTTTTTATCGAGTGAATATTAAACGATGGGTGGTGTGTAAACACAATTGGGTTTTTTATATCAAGTGCATAATAAACGCTGGGTGGTGTATTCACACAATTGGGTTTTTTATCGAGTGAATATTAAACGCTAGGCGGTGTGTAAACACGATTGGGGTATTTACATCGAGTGATTATTAAACGCTGGGTGGTGTGTAAACACGATTGGGGTATTTATATCGAGTGATTATTAAACGCTGGGTGGTGTGTAAACACGATTGGGTTTTTTTATATCGAGTGATTATTAAACGCTGGGTGGTGTGTAAACACGATTGGGTTTTTTATATCGAGTGAATATTAAACGCTTGACGGTGTATAAACACGATTGGGTTTTTTATATCGAGTGAATATAAACCTTCCTCTGGCGCTTCGGTTCCTTGCCAGAAGCCTTAGAAGGTGCAGGGCGTTTGGGCGACATCGTGGGGCTTGGAGAAAAAAACGTAGAAAATATTCGAAGTTCACAAGCGAAACTTTGTCTCGTGCGTTGTGTGACTGGTCGAGCATCACGCGTTATAATTTATTGCTTAAATAATTTATATTTTATATATTATTACCGCGATGTACCGGGGGAATCCGCAGAAAAAATTAGTTAGGTTCCAAGGGAAGAACCGCGATGAAGCGGGGGATTACTGTATTCCTGCACGCCTTCACAGGATGTGATTCAACATCTCGTGTGTAGGGCATTGGGAAAAAAATCAGTCTTTCTGAAACTCGTGGAAGATGATCAAGGCCTCCAGTTGTGTGCAGATACATTCACTTCGAGAGGCGTCAGCCACGCTGAAATAAAGAAACTTGGCAGCCAAGTGATGGCCGTTATATTTGGTGGGGAGAGCACAAGTTCTCTGACAGCCATGCGTTACAAGATATTCACAAAGAAGGTCGCTGCTGCTAAGTCTTTCGTTACACCTGAACGTCTTCCCCAAACGTAATCTGCCACCAAGTTTCATTGTCTCCGAGTGTACTACCAGGTCATGGTTTGGATGGGGATGGAGAGTGACCTCGATCCTCTGGACTGGGGCTGGGGACTTGAAGACAATCGATTTGTACCTATCATGACTGCCATGAATGCTGCACCAGACACTCTTCTGATGATGAAACACTGCAACTGCACCACAGCTTGTGACACACCCCATTGCAGCTGCAGAAAGAATGGGATTCCGTGTGTCAGCATGTGGATCATGCCAAGTGACATTTTGTGACAATCCACTAAATCAAGCCTCTGAGGAACTAGAGGACAGTGATGAGGACTGAAATTTTAACCTAAACTGCCATTATGTAATGTTCACAAATAAATGTTTCAGTGGCACCAGGTGTTCAGTGATTTTGGTTCAGATGGAAAATTTATTGATTTTTGCACTCTTGAATTTTGCCGCCATCTTGGATTTCATTTTAAATTCTGATCAGATCTACATTTAATTGACAGAAGTGGATTGCTGATCCATTAAAACCATGGACCAGAACCAACAATTATGTTTTTATCACAATTATTGAATAAGTTATAGCTGTTTAAGATATTTCAAAGCCCGGTGGTGGCCATCTTGAAAATGACTGTTTTAACCCATTTCCGGATGTCAGATTTTGGTAGACTTTTTTTTTCTGTTGATCAGTATATCCAGTAGGAATGAAAACCACTGAAAAACCTTTTGTTGCAATTCCTTGTGGGTCAGGTGGTATTTTGACCCGACTACTCTGCCTATTTAAATATGCCTTTGCCTTGGAAACACGATCAACTCTCATGGACTAATTAAAATATATAATCGAAAAAATCGATCAGATTTGAGAATTGGATCTCATGGACGAAATAAGTGTTGAAACCTGGAGTGAAATCTGAAAATTTTAACAAATGAGCAATTTTATAACTAAGTATTTATTTAAGAAAAGCATTAAACTTAACTTTTTGTCTTGTTCGGACGATTATATTGACTGAAGAAAAGATTAAGAAATGTGCAGAAAGTGCAAATTCATTGAGCGCAACGAAAACAATTATCCAACTTGGTCACCTCACTCTACAGTCCAAGCTGCTTTTGCAAGCCATGGATCCAAGCACATGGACTGTACAGTCCACAGGGGTCCTTTTTTCAGCAATTACATTTTTGCAGTTTGCTTTTTCACCATTTTATGCAATCTTCTTTCATTACAAAATATTAATATAAATATATGAAGTTTTATTAAAGTTTTTTTTTTCGTTTACAGATTCAAGGCTCGAATGTGAGCTAAAACAGAACATATAACAAAGGGAGCAGGAGACAAGATGGGGCAAGAGAGGGAGACAACAACAGTAGGGAACAGGGACATCAGTAGATCTGTGGAACAGAGACGGAAGGTGTGGGGTACACGGGAGAAATAAAAATGGCCACTGAAAGGACTTTCAGGAATAGTGGGGCAACTTAGCATAACAATTGTGCATTTTGTGAGAAAAGCACCAAATTTGGCACGCTAGTAGCCGATCATATTATGAACAGATTTGGATATTGGGCCATCTCAAAATTTTTGATGGCAGTGGAAAATGGCTGCCACAGCCATCAGCGGCTGAATTTGAGATGGCCCAATATCCAAATCTGTTCATAATATGATAGGCTACTAGTGTGCCAAATTTGGTGCTTTCCTCATAAAATGCACAATTGTTATGCTATATTTAGCTAAGTTGCCCCACGAGAAGGAAAACAGGAAATTTGAAGGTGGTTTGGGGTGGTTTAATGGGTTTTAAAAGGATCATGCTTTTGGATGGGAGAAAACATGAGATGGCGGTGAACAGATGTACTAAAGACCACCAGAAGGGGGCTGCTGGCAGACATTGAGCACCTTGCAGAAATATTGAGGGGACAGAGCACAGACGGAGAAGTGGGTGCAAGACTGGAGAGGAGTCGGTAGAAGACAAAAAAAATAGTTGCTGCAATATATTAAATGTCAGCAACTGCCGCAAGCGAAGAGGTACTTTTTTGGTGCTGCAAGTGATGAGGCTTTTTTTGCTTTCCACAGTTTTGTGTGATCTGCTTTCAATATAAAATTTAGATGTATCAGTAGTTTATGATAATGCATGCATACATGGATGCACCAGGGCATGGTTAAACAGTCATGTGACCCACCCATGTTCAGATGCTGTGCAGTGCTGTGTTGTGCCAGTATCTGAATTAAAACTGTTGTTCCCACTTTAGAGCCTTCTTTCCTGTCTATTGAGTACATTACAGTGGCGACGAGGATGACTTTGTGCATCGGCATATTGCAAGAATACACAGTGGGGGATGATTGGGAAGACTATACCGATCGTCTGAAGCAGTACTTCGTGGAAAACAAAATGGACACCGATGAGGATGCTGAAAGGCGGCGAGCTGTATAATGACCGTATGCGGTGCCCCGACGTACAGCCTCATAAAAGATCTTCTTGCAGCAACCAAACCTTCTAAGTCGTATGAAGAGCTCGTCAATCTCGTGAAAAGACATTATCACCCTAAACTGGGTAAGATCGTCTCGAGATATAAATTTTATACCCACCATTGTCAAGATGGTCAGTCAGCATCTCGCCGAACAATGTGAGTTTACAGATTTTTTTGCAGAAGAGATGTTACGTGATGTCTTTATAATAGTCATCAATGATGATTCAATTGTGCGGAAACTCCTTCCTGAATCCGATCTAAATTTGGCTAAAGTCATGGAAATAGCCACTGAGTGTATACAAACTGCCAAGAGCCTGCGTGTGATCTCGAACAAGTCAAAAGTTATCCAGCAGGACCCATCGGTTCACAAGTTAACCTTTGGCTACAAGAAAAAGTGTTTTAGCAAGCCACCAAATTCACCTCCACCTCCTGACATTTCTGAATCTACCCGGAAGGTTGGGGTAACTTGTTGGCGTTGTGGAGGTAATCATCAAGTTTTCCAATGTCGGTACAGGAATTATACCTGTGACAACTGTGGTAAACGGGGACACTTGAAGTGTCGTTGTTCATGGTCCAAGTCGAAGAACTTGTCTCCTGCTTATCACATTGGGGTGAACCCTGATGCAGCAGGCGATAGGTCACAGAGCACAACCTGCAGCCCACAGTCAAGTGAGCAAATTTATGAGGTTTTCTCTGTTGGAACAAAGAGCTCCGATGCTCCAATTACAGTTTATGTAACAATCGATAATATCCTGGTGAGTATGGACGTTGATACCGGCATTTCCAGATCAATTATGAGCGAGGGCAAGTTAACCTCCATCTACCCTCTGAGAAAGGCTCCTGCACTCCGGCCTGTATCGACTGACTTGAGAACATACACCAAGGAGGTGGTCCTTGTGGCTGGCTCAGCTGATGTAACTGCAGGATATGGAAACAGCACTCATGTCCTACCACTATTGAAATTGCATTGAGAAGGAGCAACCCTCTTAGGCCAATATTAGTTACTAATAATCAGACTTAATTGGAGTTATGTAAACAGAGTCTCCAACTCTGATGCTGGATCCGATACCAGGCTCAAAAAGTACCCTGGCCTGTTCAGCGATGGTGTTGGTAACCTTTCAGGGCCTAAAGTGAGGATTCATGTTTCTACAGATGCCATTGTTCCATAAGGCTAGACCTCTGCCCTACATGATGCAATCAATGATCCAATGTGAACTTGACTGCCTGCAGAGTGAGGGCATCATCTCACCAATCAAGTACTTCGACTGGGCAGCACATATCATTCCAATACTCAAAGCAGATGGAACAGTGCACATTTGTGGGGACTACAAAATGGCGATCAACCGTGATTCAAAGCTGGATGGCTACCCTTTGCCCAAAGCAGAGGATCTGTTTACCACTCTCTTGGGTGGCCAAACATTCACTGAGCTTAACTTGACCAATGCCTCTGCTCAAATGGAACTGGAAGATGATTCCAAGCCCTAGACATGCATCAACACTCATCAAGATCTCTCCATGTACAACAGATTCCCATTTGGCATATGCTCTGCTGCACAAATCCTCCAATGCAATATGGAGACATAATAGAAAACTGTACCAAAGACAGTCGTATTCCAGGACGACATACTAGTGACTGGCAAGTCACAACATTAATACCTGGAGAACTTAAACGAAGTCCTCAATCGGCTGCCACAAGCTGTGTTACTCCTAAGGCGTGAGAAGTATACCTTTATGGCACATGAAGTTGAATACCTGGGTCATCAAATCTCCTGTCAAGGTATTTTTCCCTCTCCGAGCAAAGTTGAAGCAATTGCGAATGGATCAATGCCACAAAACATTTCAGAACTTCGTGCATTCCTGGGTATGTTGACCAACTTTGGAAATTTCCTGCTTAAGCTATGCACAACCGTCGAGCCTCTGCATCTTCTCCTCAGGAAAGGTGTTGTCTGGAAATGGGAAGCTGACAAAACAAGAGTGTTCAAGGTCGTCAAAACCATACTCTCCTCCTCACCGTTACTTATCCATTATGACCCATGCAAGGAATATATTCTCAGTTGTGATAGCTCTTCATATGGCATTGTGTGTGTTGATGCAAAAAATGGAACCAGTAATCTCCAGCCTGTTGCATATGCATCACGAACCCGATCTGACACTGAACGTCGCTCTGCTCAAGTAGAACGAGAGGCATTAACGTGTGTCTAGGGCACCTTAAATATGCACCAATATGTCTTTGGAAGACATATTGCCATTGAGACTGATCAGAAACCCTTGTTAGGTCACCTGGGAGAAATCAGAGCCATTCTGCCCACATCATAAGGTCGTGGGTAAGGTTGGGCATTGACCCTTGCCGGTTGTGACTATTCATTGGTTTACCGTCCGGGTAAGGAAATGAACTGTGCTGACGCACTCAGTCACTTCCCGCTTCCTGTAACTGTCCCAGAACATCCACAATCTGGTGATATCATTCATCTCATGGCTAACGTCATTCACAATGAGGGGCCCCCGTAACCACTAAGAAGATTGCTTGTGCTACCAATTGCAATACATATTTGTCACAAACTAAATGCTGTGTTATGTCAGAAATTGGGCATCAATACCAGACGGAAGGGGCGAAACCGTACCTCATCCGGAAGGTTGGGTTCTCTATTGATGCAAACTGCCTGCTTTAGGGTAGCTGAGTGATAATTCCACCAAAACTCCACAGGAAAATTATCAGTGAACTCCACAATGCTCTTCCAGGCATAGTCACTCTGAAGGCTATTGCCCGATTCCATGTTTGGTGGCCTGGTTTGGACAGTGACATTGAGTCCAGTGCACATCATTGTTACACTTGTCAAGCTCATGCCAAGACACCACCACAGTCTCTATTGGCCATGTGGTTGTGGCCATCAAAACCATGGTCCAGACTACACATCGACCATGCTGGTCCATTTCAATGGAAGCTTTTCCCTTTCGTAGTGGATGCCCACTCCAAATGGATTGAAGCTCTCGTGGTGCCATCCTCATCCTCTGGTGTAACAATTGAAGCTCCATTTACCATGTTCGCGCAACATGGTATTCCAAACTCCATTGTATCAAATAATGGATCGTCATTTACGAGTTCAGAGTTACAGAGCTTTTGTAAAATAAATGGCATTAAGCACGACACATCTGCCCCCTACAAACCTGCCAGTATTGGTCAAGCTGAACGTGCTGTTCAGATCAACAAGAATGGTCTAAGGCGCGTCAAGGAAGGCTCCATTCAATCTCGTCTAGCTCGTGTGTTGCTCAACTAACACATCAGACCACACAAACCACCAGTCATTCACCTGCCAAGCTTCTGATGGATCGTGAATTAACAACACGGTTATCATTAGTGTACCCGGACGTATCGGTCGAGGTCGAGATTAGCAAGTATCACCAGAAACGTTATCATGACCAAAGTCTGTATACCGCAATTTCCAGATCAATGATCCTGTACATGTGTTGAACTCCGGATGTGGAACCAAGTGGTTATCTGGCATCAATATCAATAACAATGGTGAAATGATGTTTCTTGTGAAGTTATATGATGGTGGATGCATACGTAAACATGTTGACCAACTCAGGTTATGTCATGGGAAGCCAAACATTGAACCGGCTCAAGTGCTTTTGTCATCCACTCCTGTATTAACACAATCCGCATTTGAACCTGAGGTGTTTCCTCATGAAAGCTTTTCATCCATCAATGCACCTGAACTCCTTCCCGACCCTGTACCCTATATTGAGAAGCCCACAGCAGTTTCAAGCAAGGACAGCCCTCCACAAGCCCATAGTAGATCAGCTCATGTCTGTAAGCCTCCTGAGAGTCTTGATTTGTTTAAAAAAAAAGGTGGGGGGGGAGATGAGATATATCAGTAGTTTATGATAATGCATGCATACATGGGTGCACCAGGGCATGGTTAAGCAGAATCATGTGACCCACCCATGTTCTGATGCTGTGCTGTGTTGTGCCCATGTCCAAATATAACCTGTTGTTCCCACCTCAGAGCCTTCATCCCTGTCAATCGAGTAGATTACAAAAATATTAATATTAATGTATTAATAGTTGCTACAATATATTAAGAGTCGGAAGTTTCTGCAAGTGAAGAGGTACGTGGATAGCACACACGGATGTGGTAACAATGCGTACAAATGACTCTTCATGGGGATGTGTGCATGCCTACATGCTTGGTTACATGTGTGTGTGGTGTGCGGGTTTTGCAGGCACCTGGGCCCCTGGTGATTGCCCCTGTGTGCAATGTCTGAACTCACACCTGGGCCCCTGGTGTGTGGTGCCATGGAGGAGGTTACGTGGCAATCTCGTGAAGCCTGTGCATGCAGGAGCAGACGTTCTGTGGCACCAAAGTCATATGGGACTATCCTCCCATCCCCTCAAACTATCCTCCTCCCAAACACCTTCCACCACCATATAACTCTCCGGAAGTCGAGGAGAGGAAGGGGTGTCAAAGAATGTGCAAATTGGACAAATGAACGTTTGTTGTTTTTTGCAGTCAAAACTACTGGGAGGATAAATTCTTCAATTTGGCTCGGGTTAAGACAGACATTCAAGAGCTTTTCTCATGTGTAGAAATTAAGTAAAGACACGAACACTGGCCACATGATCTGATCAACCCCTTTAAAGACCCACATGACCTGATAAGTATATCTACAGGAAGAGTATCAGTCCCCAGTATCAACACAGATTTAACTAGAATGGCACTTGGTAGAGCGCATACCTCTGCCAATGCCTGATCCACAAGAATATATCAGGTCCAATGCATTTTTGAAATATCATGCAAGACAGTACTATATCGTTCCTGGTCCTATCCCTCAATGGTGAAGAATCACTTTAAAAATTAAATAAATATTGTATCAAAATCGGGATTCGGATCTTCACCACAATTGAATCATTTCTTCCTTGTCACACACCCAACCTGTCCATCCGAATGGACATGCATCAGCAGGTGGATCACTTTAAAAATTTTAAACCAAAATTTAAGCAATTCTTCCTTGTTGCACACCTAACATGTCAACCAAGTTTCATCCGAATCTGTACACAACTGTTTTTGAGATATCTTGCTATATATCGTTTTTGGCCCTCTCTCAATGGTAAAGAATCACTTTAAAATTTCTAGTTGTCGAATCCAGATCCAGATATTCTCCAAAATCTAATCAGTTTGTCCTTGTCACACATCCAACCTGTCCACAAAATTTCATCCGGATCTGTTGAAAACTTTTTGAGATAACCTGTGCACAAACAAACAAACAAATGAAATTGCTCGTTGAGCAAGGAATTGCCGGAATAACTTTGTCATATCTCCATGATCTCTGAATAAAGGAAAACCTGGAAATCAATTTGGTTCTTATAAGTCGATAGTGCTACTGTTTAATGAGTTATGGTACTTCGTTTGGTCATGATCATAACTTGGAAGTCAATCGGACATGAAATGGTGTTTTTATCGCAATTTGCAATTTGAAAATTTTGACCCGACCCCCTTGAGATTCGACCCCCGTCCGTGAAGAAGGGTGTTGGTGTGACATCCCAATGAGACATATTGTTGGATGCAGTATTGAAAGACGCACATTTTTGATTTGGTTTGAAGTCGATACGACCATTTTATCGGATGTTATTGTGAAAATAAGAATTTCGGTTTTTCGGTGACCTTGACCTTGACCTTTAACCGAGATTCACCAAAAACGACAAGTGTCTAAGTTGGACCATGACCGATGTCTGTACCCAGTTTGGTCATGATCGCTGAAATGGTGTGGCTGCAACAGGGTAAACAAACACACAAACAAACAGACACACAGACAGACACACAGAATGACATTCACAACCGACCAACATAATTGCCGAAATCCAAAGGATTCCGGCAATTAACAAACAAACAGACAAGCAAACAAACAGAAAGGGGTGAAAACATAACATCCTTCACCTTCGGTGGCAGAGGTAAAGAATGCTTGGGAAGCGGGAAAACAGAGCTACAATAAATTCAAAGAGGAGAGACTTGAGAGCGACCCACCAATCCGAAATTTTCACGATCCGATAAAAAAAACAAGCTGAAGAAGACCTTCACTAAAATATGTAAGAATTTTTTTTTTAAACTAATGGCAGAGCTGTGATTCTTGAATCTGATAGGGCTCTCTTTGGAAGAATCATTGTGACTGCCTCGAGTTGGGATTTACAAATGGATGAAGTACTGTCGCATCCTCTTGGAGCACTGCCATGGGCCTTTGCAGCTCCATATGGACTCCTTTGGAAAACAAACAAAGCTTCTCTTGCTGCATGGCTTCAGGAAAATGTTGCCCCAAATGATGCAATACCTGATAAACCTGTGATGTGGAATTTTTAAACCCACCTTGTTGTGATCGTTGAACTCCTGAAGCATTCTAACTGGCTGATTGTGGAATCCTATTTGACTTCAAGCAGAGTTTAACGTTTGTCCGATTTGGTTATAAAATCCTGCATAAAACCCTATCAACACTGATAAAACTGATGTCCACACAAGTCCTTCCTTGTGAAATAATTTATTTTCTAATTATACACTATTCACTTCTCACCCTCGTACAATGAACTTAAGAATCCCCATTGATTGCAATATTATTTGGTTCTATTTCATTTATTCTTACATTAGTTAACAGTTAGACCAACCCGATTCAATTCACTTCCACATTACATCAGAGAGTTTTAATCTAACTTGGTACTTGGTCAGTTCCAAGGAGTACAAGCCACTGAGATTCTAATACTTTCTCAGGTACTTGCACTGAAACAATTTTACATTTCAAAGCATTTTATACTTTCATGAGAGAGTGGTGGGGGGCTATTCAACCCAGACTGCAGAAGTGTCCTTTAGACGAAAAGCCACTTCGTACATTTCTAAGCAAAGGTTCGTTTGTTATCAGCTCAGTCACTCTGCTCCAGAAGAACACATTTCTTAACATTTAGGGCAAAAGACTTTTGGCCAGAAATGACAGCCAATTCAACTTGTAGCATAACAGTTACATTTTCTAAAACTCCATTTGTTACAATTTAGAATATATTAATATAAATTTTTCCCCCACACTCCCCCGTTTTTTTTTTTTTTAAAGGAAAATTTGAATAATTTTTCATACACATGATTACCATGTCCCGTTCCTGAAGGAGAAAAGATTTCCATTATTCAAGTTCAATCAACAATGGCAGCGAGTGCTCATATCAGAAAATGAGTGAGTTTCCATTTAATTTATGGCCTGTTCATCAGCATGTGTCACACATTGAAAACATGCTACCCGAAGTCAGAAGATAAACAGGTCAGGGTGTGGATAGAGCAGCACCCAACGGGAAGCACAATTGAAGCACTCCTTGAGCTGAGGAGAAGGTAGATGTGGGCAAGGACAAGCTTGGGCCGGACACTGGGTTGAAGGAGACGAAAAGGAACACATGTTGTAAACGACTCGCAGTGTGGAACTCCAGGCCTGTCGTACATTGAAGCAACCACAGCAAGTTCATGATGTATTTGCAGAGTGGCAATCGAGAGTGTGGCAGAGAACATTCCTCCATGCAGGTGTCACACAACGCCGACATTAAGACTTTGCTCAACCTTCCCCTCAGTGGGTTTTTTTCTTTCTTTTCCCACATTGCTCCATCTTATCTCCTCAGGAAGGGGCATGATCACGTGTTGAATGCTCAATCACCCAAATCTGGGTTCTCCCATCGTCCAAGCTTCATTTAGACAAAATCGTACATTTCATCGTTTAACTGCATTCAACACTCCGAAACAAACAAAGCATCAATTAAACACCAATCAATAAACGTCATGGGCACATTCATTTCAATAAGCCTAACAAAGGTTCTTATAGAAGCAGTTAAATTGCATTATATGTCGTATCAATATTTTAATCCCTTTCCTTGTTGTTTCCCAAAACAACATGCTAAAATATACAGAAATTCCTGTTGTACGTATACTCAAAACATCCATCTCATTTGCTATTTCCATTAAAAGCAAACAGTCTTTATCAGGGTTCCAATTTGTGATCAATAATTCTTTTCACAAAAATATTCCATCATTTATCCCAAAAATATGAAAGTAATCTATTTCTTCAAGAACCGAATCCAAATCGATTTTGCACAGTTACCATTTTAACATTCACATCTGCTAAACAATTTACAGTTTCATTCACAAATAGTTCCAGAGCAACTCCCATTTTTTTTTTCAGTAACTTTTCCTTATCCTCAATTAACAGATTGACAAGGGGTTTTTTTCTTAACAACACATTTCTTAACATTTAGGGCAAAAGTCAGTCTTTTGGCCAGAAATGACAGCCAATTCAACTTGTAGCATAACAGTTACATTTCTAAAACTCCATTTGTTACAATTTAGAGTACATTAGTATTAATTTTTCCCCCACACCTGCCATAGTCATTTACGTTGTGGACCTCATTCAGAAAGTGACGGCGAGCAGGCTACATTCGGAGAAAGCTCCAATGGTGCTTTCCATGGCTTTGAAAGAAGGAGTCGACACTCAAAGAATGGATGTCGTGTTTGATATGTATAAGGAATTATCTATCAAGAACAGTGAAAGAGAAGCCAGAGGAGACGAATTTACAGTCCACATATAGAATATCATGGCAACGCAACTTGTGAGAAAATGAAGAACGTTTCTAACCAGCATCAGCAACAAATCGTGTTTCATAGTTAATTTCTCGTTAATGAATGGAAGAAACATGAATACAATAACACCTACAACACAAAGTTATCTTGTGAATGTTGGAGACAAGTGCTTCAAAATCACACAAAAAGGACACCAGGAGGTTCCTGATCCACAAAGCACATATGAGGAAGCTGAAGGTTGCCTTCTTTATACAGCACATGCTGGACAGAACTAATACCCAGCAGTAGTCATCATTTCTCAAGACACTGATTGCATTTTGTGTTTGGCATTTCAAGACCAAATTGGAATAATGCTATTCCTGAAATGTGGGAGCGAAGAATGGATAAAGGTAACAGACATTGGGAAAGTTGCAGCCTCACTGAGACCAAACACTTGGGAAGGGCTCATTGGCATCCACTCTTTCACAGGATGTGATATCTATCATCAATGCATTTGCTGGCAAAGGGAAGCTGAGCGTGCTCCCGAGGATCAAACCCCTAGGATCAATGCAGCAGGTGATGACAGAGGGGAAAGAGCAGTGTGAATGTGCTGCATACAGAAATTGAGATTCAGAGACCATGAGACTGAGAGGGAGACAGAAGACTCGAGTTCAAAAATGTTGAGTTTTATTGCCACATCAGATAAAAAACCATAATGCCTCAACAATGTGAGGCTGGTTTCATGTCATCATTTGCGACTTAATTAATTCTCATTCTCGAGCAAATTCCAATCAGGTGATGACGTCATAATTCGGAAACCGGGAAGTCGGAAGTCATTGTCTTCAATTGACTGTAGCATTATTTTTTCATTCTATTGCAAATGGCGTTGGCTCCATGTCAATCGGCTGAACTTGAAAAATTAACGTTACGAAATCAGGTGATGACGTCATAATTCGGAAACCGCAAGTCAGAAGTACAATTCTTTTACATCGGGACACTCCCGGGTCCATGTTCTGTCAGCATGTGATTTGGTGAGGATCTGTCCAGTACTTTACGCGTGCATAGGTCACAGAGAAACACACACACACACAGACAAACAGACAGACACACTTTCAACTATATATATATATATATATATATATATATATATATATATATATATATATATATATATATATATATATATATATATATATATATATATATCAGCAGTAAGACGTGTGTCTGTCTGTCTGTCTGTCTGTCTGTCTGTCTCTCTCTCTCTCTCTCTCTCTCTCTCTCTCTCTCTCTCTCTCTCTCTCTCTCTCTCTCTCTCTCTCTCTCTCTCTCTCTCTCTCTCTCTCTCTCTCTCTCTCTCTCTCTCTCTCCAGCTGACTGCTTGCCTGGCTCTTTCATGAGCAGATCGATCAGCAGTTAGCTGTTGCCGTGCGGGTGCAGTTCGAGAATGCAAATAACAGGAGGAGAATGTGTATGTTTAAAAAGTCATCGAATACGAACATTTTGTATTTCAAAAATCCCTAGCGTTTTTAAACATGAAACCTTTTGTTATGATTAATACGCCGGCGCACTATTTGAAAGCCATTTTTTTTTCTAATGGAAATTTTATTTATTTTATTTATATATATATATATTTTTTTTCAACATTTTTTTTTTAATTTTTATGGAAAGCCACTTAGCGCATCCTGGAGCTGAATGTTAGTTCTATATATGTGTAAAGTTTCATCAAGATCGGTTCACTGGTCTAGGAGCTTATTCGTCACAAAAAAACAGACAGACAGACAGACACGGACAGAAGGATTGCCATTTATATAGTAGATGGCAGAGAAAATATAATATTATAGTGGTGATGAAAAAAATAATAATGGTGGCAGCCTCTACAATTTTACAATTAACTGTGACATATACTCCTTCAGACCCGCCATCATCCACGGGATTCCTGTGCGGAGCACGGATATCCCTGCTCGTATATGTGTGTATATATATATATATATATATATATATATATATATATATATATATATATATATATATATATATATATATATATATATATATATATATATATATATATATATATATATATATATATATAATATATATATATATATATATATATATATAAATATATATATATATATATATAAATATATATATATATATATATATATATAAATATATATATATATATATATATAAATATATATATATATATAAATATATATATATATATATATAATATATATATATATATATATATATATATATATATATATATATATATATATATATATATATATATATATATATATATATATATATATATATATATATATATATATATATATATATATATATATATATATATATATATATATATATATATATATGCACGTGGGATGTGCTTACACACTGCATAAGCATACGAACTGTGCTTCCCCATTGTTTCGGGCCACTCACATGCATTTGGTTTTTCATTTATTTATATTTTCATTTACGAATGCACTCTGATGGTTCTGTGATTTTTGCTGGTGCATCGGCTTCATTGTCTGTTGGCACACAAAATACCTTGCTTCGCCATTGCCTTGGGTCACTCACCTGTATTTTTTCATTCACTTATTTCATTTATGGATGTTGTCCAACGATTCTGTGATAATATCAGTCACAGAGTGGGTCACTCAGTCAGTCAAAATATATATATATATATATATATATATATATATATATATATATATATATATATATATATATATATATATATATATATATATATATATATATATATATATATATATATATATTTACGAATTCGCGCCCGCCGGCATGCCAATGGCCGCGTAGCTCGAATCGCGGCACGTCGCCCACCGGACGGACAATTCAGTCGTGACCCTCTCGGACCAACGCCAGGAGCTCGTCATGGGTGGGGGTTTAACCTCACCACGATCGTGCCAATTGCCCAGCCGCACAGGAGAGGGTCGCTCGCCAAATTCATTCTACCTAAGTACCTGCGCGAATGGTCGACCGGGCGATCGCACCTCGCCACAGGTCGACTCCGGACATGAGCCGCTTGGGCGGCCCGTTCCATGCTATCGGGATAACCAAGCAGTGTTATCACCGACCTGGACGGTTCAGATTAATTACCGGGCATATCAATCCCACTACGAACCCTTTACGTGAAGCAGGATGGATGGTCAATAAAGAAAAGACGAAGCGAAACGGGAAAACAGTTCACACAATGCACATTTATTACGTGACACACGGAAAGAACACATATACAGCCAAACAGTCAAATGCACATATAGCAGTTAAAACAAAAGAAACAATGACGCAGAGTTACTACCGAATACGCGTGCACACGGCAACACTTATACAGTTCTACTTTACAGACGGCGCCAACAGCATTCATTCGAAAGCAAAAGAAAAGGCCACCCTCATAGACAAGGGGGCAGATGGGGCCCGTTGGCCTTTATGGCGTGGGAGTTGGCAGACCGAACGAGTCCCACGAGACCGTTGCAGGTTACCTGCACCCTCTTGGTGCGATGGTGGGCGAGCTCTCTCCGTCGCTCCTTGTACGAACGCGCAGGTCCGCACGACACAGCTGGCAGAGCGGCACCTCCAGTCCACGTCCCCTCCACGACGTCCGGACTCTCCACCGACTGCAAGCTCCAACGAGCGGGTCGCTCTACGGACCGCTTCTCCAAGACCCAGACGGGAAGAAGACCATGAACCGCCGACGGACACTGACACTCTCACCGACCGCCATGACCTGACCTCCTCTGACCTGACTTCCTCCTTGCGGCACCTCCGTGTGCCCTTTTATTTCCCCGGCACCCCGCCCCTCCCTTCGCGGCATGCGGGGGGGGGGGGGGAAATCACTCGAGAAATCGGGGTGGGAGTTGAGTTCCAACCGTCATTCTTGTTTACCAGGGAAATCAGGGTGGGAGTTGAGATCTAACCGTCATTCTTATTTACCAGGGAAATCGGGGTGGAGTTGAGTTCCAACCGTCATTCTTGTTTACCAGGGAAATCGGGGTGGGAGTTGAGTTCTAACCGTCATTCTTGTTTACCAGGGAAATCGGGGTGGGAGTTGTTGTTGTTCCCCTTTTGTGTTTGTGGAGATGTTGACGGTTGCTGGCGGAGTGGTAAGGATGGCGTGGTTGTTGAGAGGCAGGTGTGGTTGTGGTTGTTGTGAAGCGGCGTTGTGGTTGGTGGTTGTTGTGTGATGGCGGTTGAGACGTGGTTGGTTCAAAACAAAGATAGAACAGAAAAACGGCTATCTCAAAGCATCGCAGCCCGAATGAATCACATAAATTTTCTCTCGACAACGGATTTGGGGCAAACTACACATGTACTTAGAGATATCTCACCTACGGGCCCTTCAGGGTGTAATGCGAATTTCCACAGCTGTAACACTACCCCCTCCCCTTTTTACAGACTCGTCCCGAGTCGTCAAATTCTCGTGTGCCATCATGTGTAGTTCTCCCCTCGTACGTTTTACCTTTGGATCCCTGAGTGCGACATTCATGGTATTCGTGTCCCCAAAATAAATAACCTGAGGGCTGAGTAACTAACCAACAAACACACTCACTCAGACGACTTAAATAAAATTGCCAGCGCTAGACAGACATGCCGGGGGCACACTCATATTTACAGTACATCTTAACTTACAAATTTTACACAAACCATGGCCCAGGATCAATGGACTCTGCAAGAAAAAGAAGAAGTCAGCAGTCAACGGTGAACCGGCACACGGGCTGCCACTGCAGGCCCATGTTGTAGCTGCCAACAGGACAGTCCTTGTGGCTTGCCGACGATCCTGGCGCACATGGCAATGAACAAGGGGGAGCAAAGCAAAATTGAACGGGGGTGGTGAACAGGGGCAGTGGGCATGGCATGGCAAAGCCAGCAGGCAAACAAAGCTGGCAGAACAGGGCCGCTGCAGGCGAACACAGCCGGTGGACGATCCGACCAGCACAGGCCTTGAAGCACAGCCACAGACGAAGTTGGCCGGCCTCTCGCCGTGCAGTATAGGTTGGTGGAGGGAGTGCGGTGGTGCTGGCCGCTCGGAAGGCGGGCCCGGACCTACCTTACGGTCTCCCTCCCAACCTAAGGCCTTTGCCTGTCACTGTCCATACCCACTCCCGTAATTTGTCAAAACCCAATTTAGCCCCAACTAATTTTTTTTGTTGTTTTTATTTTTTACTTCCCCACTATAAATCGTCCCCTAACCCCCTTTATCGTCCTTGTTCGGCTAACCTATCGTCCCCTACCCTACTCCCAACCCCTACATTCCCTTCCCGGAGGGGAATGAGGGAGAGCTCGCGTCCTGCGTCGAGGCCCAACTCAAGCCTCAGGATGGCCTCCCCAGATTTCAGCGATCTTTAACACAAAGTGGGTCCAGCGGCCCACAACGAGAGCGAAGGGATGGATGGTGCGGAGGGGTACACTTCCTAATCTACCCTAACCATTAACTCTTAAGCTACCCCGGGGCTTTCAACAAGCGCCTCTCGCTTAATCTATTGGTTCTAACAACCCAGATTCCCGTCGCCTGTGTTGGTGTCCTCACAATTTCGGGCCTCGCCCCCCAATTTTCTCTCCGTGCCCTCACACGGTTTCATGGCTGGGACGCGTGGCTCCCCTTGGCAGGCACTACCCTCTGCCGATTCTCCGACGATGGCAGCCCCGGGCACTACACTGCCTCCGAGCCTACCAATTCCCTAAACACCAGGGAGTGACCTCCCTGGCGACTCCCCCGAAACGCTCACGTGGCAGGCTGGCTTCCCGGGCCCCTTTCCGAGGGTCACCCATGCCCACAACACTGCCCTCGCGGCAAACGGCATCCCGGGCCCCCGCATCATGCGGATGCACCCGTGCCCACTACGCTATCCCGGCCCCCCATGGGCCCTTGGCCGACCACGGCTGACTAGCCCGGTGCCCGGGTACCTGCTCAGCGATACTCACCTTTCGCAGCCATGCTCCCAGCCTGTCAACAGGGCTCCTGCACCCCTCTAAACGTGTTTCGAGCCTACTTTCCCACCAACAACAAAACGACTTCCATTTTCGTTAATTTAACTAACCCAGCTAACTCACTTTACACTGACCGCGGGGTCGCTTGGGCGTGAGTCCCTCCTCCCCCCAATCACTCATCGCACCATGCATTCCACAATCACTCCATACACCCAGGCTCATTGGCCTCACTCACTCATCATGTCACAACACAACTCACCAACTCTTCAACACACACACACCGCTGAACTCTGCCATCCTTCTAACTACCTCCCCTAACTAACTCGTGCTCCCTCGTTGTCCCTTAAAATACAGCAGGTTCCATTTAACACTACGCAGCTAGGCTACGTTCCCTCGACACATCCACAAGTCTGTCACTCTCTCCAAATCATTAAAAATCATTTCCCCTCCTAAATCTCACAAAACCCTCTACCTAATCCATTCCATGGACTCCATGAGGACTTACCCCTGCCCCATGAAGTCGGTCTAACTAACACTAACCCTTCCCCCTAACTAGTTGTCATCCTGTGCCCAGGCCAGGGGGCCGTCCACCCCTTGCCCGGGAATCCTGTTCACCCGAAAGCGAGGCTTGCTTTTTTCCTTTTTATTATTGCGCAGCACCAGCGCGGCAACTCGCAACCTGCGCACCAGCGTGGCAATTCACAGCCGCACACCTTTGGCGTGACGTCATGGCAGCTGTTCGCGTCCCTCATCCATCTTGGACGGTACCATCTGGCAGGGATTCACCCTCCTGCCGGATTCCAACCAGACACGCAGCCATGACGTCACCCTGCGCATAAAAAAAACACAAGCCCCACGTCTCGAGGGGTTCCCCATGCGAACAGATGTGCTCTGCCCGTTGGAGCTTTACACACACGCTCGCATGGAGAACCCATCCGGTCCAAATCCAAATCCTGCCTAAACTTTGTCCCTCGCGGGATCGGCAGCTTTCACCGCACTCGTTTCCGGACCGGGCTTCACTCCCGCAAGCGAGCACGTGGCGGCCTCGTGCATTGCACAGCACGGACCTCGCACTCGCTGCTGGGCGAACCCGGCGCAGTCCCCGAAACATCTACGGCCGCTATCCGGCTTTCGTTCCTCTGTCGACGTCGTCGTCTCCATTCGACACACGCACTCCTACGTGTCACGACACTCACACTCCACTTCATCACATTCACTCCGGGAGACGCGGCTGCGTGCTCCCACATGCCGACAGACATCTCCCTTACATACCGCGACCTCACACACGCGGTCCCTCTCACACTCGGCCGCTTACTCACTCGTGCCATCCATCCCTTTGCACACATGGCTCCTTCCACCTGCGGTGCCCCTTTCACACACGGCATGCTGGGAAGCACGCTCTCCGGCACACTCGCGACCACACCACTCACACACGGGGTCGCTTCTACACACGGGGGCTCACTCACACCTTGCACCACACACACCGAGACAACCACACTGGGGATTCGTGTCCCCACAAGGGGTTCCAGGGCCTCTATATCCCCCAAGCTCCTCGGGCACCCGTTCGCAGCACCCGTCCCCTCGACCTCGCAAAGTACGACTGAACCCGCCTGGTCGTGATTCTCCTCAGGGGAGCACAGCGTCTCCCTCCGTTCCCGAAGGAGGCCATCCAGCTGCTCGCACCGGGTCCCTAAACAGTCCACCAGCTCCCCCTCATGGTCCTCCACTACCTCCGTGTGTGTGTGCGTCTTTAAACCCGTCTGGATCGTGTAGTCTTTTCTCTATGTTTCCTGTCTCCCGCGTCTCCACGCATTTTCTCTCCTTGTTCCTTATTTCTGTCCATCTGAGTCGTTATTCCGCTCTGAGCCCCTTTAGCTGTTCGTTATCCCTCCGGAGTTTCTCAATCTCCGTTGACTCCAATCTTGCCCCCCGTTTTCGTTGTTGAAATTTCAAACTCGTATAGTTTTTGTTTTCTCTCCCACTGTTCCTCATGCTTCTCAGCCTCCAATCTCATAGTTTCTTTCAATTGGCTCATCTCCTGTTGCTGTTTCGTTTGTTGTTCTTCCATTATCTCTGCATACCTCAACCTTGCTTTCTTTTTCAATTGTTTTTGTTTTTCTTTTTTAATTTCTTTCACCCCCTGTCCCTCATTCTCCAATCTCATCGTTTCTTTCACTTGGTTGATTTCTTTCTCCTTTTTCAGTCGTTGCTCTTCCATTATCTCTGCATACCTCAACCTTGCTTTCTTTCTTAATTGTTCTTTTCTCTCCCTCCCAATTCCTTTCACCGCGTGTCTTATCTCCCTAGTGCACGTCTCCGTCACCCTAATTCGTTTTTCCCTCTCGGTCACCGTCACTGTTGCTCTCTCTGTCACTACCCTCGTCCAACACGTCTCCCGAATTAGTTTATCCTTACCCGCCTCCACTGCTGGCCTGACAGCCATTGCACTTCCTCCCAGCTCGTTCGCTCCAGCACGTGGCGTCGCCATTTTGAGCTCCCCTGTTATTGCCTTCATGCCCGCCTGCAGGCTTCGGCCCATGTTCTGCGTCTCACCCCGCATTTTTTTTCCTTTTCTTCTTTCATTCCGTTCTTTATTCCGTTCATTTGTTGCGTATTTCCATCCATTTTTTCGTTTAAGCCGTTATTCATTTCTGCCAGCATTACAAATAACTGCGCCATGTCGAGTGCACTTGGCTGAGCCGATTCGGCAAGGATCGGGAGAGGGTTTCAGAGGAGAGGAGGGGAGGTGTCATACACCGCGGCCACTGCCGCGCCCATTTCGGGCTCTGGGTTCGATTGGGGGGGGGGAAATTGTTCCTGCTCATTCAGCATTTTCTGCTCGGGGCTTTCGTCCTGGACCATGGATTCTACATTCAAACACATACACATTTTACCCCCGACACCCGCTCGCCTTGAAACGCCATCTTATTTCTCGTAAGGGGTAAATTTAAATCGCTCGCAATTTGGAGCGAATCGGGAGTCGCTCCTCTCACCCCTGAACCGATTCCCCGTTAATTTAGCTTGGAGGGGGGAGAGTTTGTTTCCCACTCTCTGACACCAGTGTTGCGAGGAGGGGGATGGGTTCGTGTCCCACGACCTGACACCAGTGTTACGAATTCGCACCCGCCGGCGTGCCAACGGCCGCGTAGCTCGAATCGCGGCACATCGCCCACTGGACGGACAATTCAGTCATGACCCTCTCGGACCAATGCCGGGAGGTAGTCACGGGTGGGGTTTAACCTCACCACGATCGTGCCAATTGCCCACCCGCGCAGGATAGGGTCGCTCGCCAAATTCGATCTACCTAAGTACCTGCGCGAATGGTCGACCGGGGGATCGCACCTCGCCACAGGTCGACTCCGGACACGAGCCGCTTGGGCGGCCCGTTCCGTTCGGGATAACAGAGCGGTGTTATCGCCGACCTGTACGGTTCAGATTAATTACCAGGCGTATTAAGCCCACTACGAACCCTTTACGTGAAGCAGGATGGAGGGTCAATTAAGAAAAGACGAAGCGAAACGGGAAAACAGTTCACACAATGCACATTTATTACGTGACACACGGAAAGCACACATATACAGCCAAACAGTCAAAATGCACATATAGCAGTTAAAACAAAAGAAACAATGACACAGAGTTACTACCGAATATGCGTACACACGGCAACACTTATACAGTTCTACTTTACAGATGGCGCCAACAACATTCATTCGAAAGGAAAAGAAAAGGCCACCCTCATAGACAAGCGGGCAGACGGGGCCCGTGGGCCTTTATGGCGTGGGACTTGGCAGACCGAACGAGTCCCACGAGACCGTTCCAGGTTACCTGCACCCTCGCGGTGCGATGGTGGGCGAGCTCTCTCTGGCGCTCCTTGTACGAACGCGCAGGTCCGCACGACACAGCTGGCAGAGCGGCGCCTCCAGTCCGCATCCCCTCCACGACATCCGGTCTCTCCACCGACTGCAAGCTCCAACGAGCGGGTCGCTCTACGGACCGCTACTCCAACACCCAGATGGGCAGAAGACCATGAACCGCCAACGGACAATGACACTCTCACTGACCGCCCTGACCTGACCTCCTCTGACCTGACTTCCTCCGAACAGCGCCTCCGTGCACCCTTTTATTTCCCCAGCACCCCGCCCCTCCCTTCGCGGCACGCGGGGGGGGGGGGACATTCCACTAGAGAAATCGGGGTGGGAGTTGAGTTCCAACTGTCATTCTTGTTTACCAGGGAAATCGGGGTGAGAGTTGTTGTTGTTCCCCTTTTGTGTTCGTGGAGATGTTGACGGTTGCTGGCGGAGTGGTGAGGATGGCGTGGTTGTTGAGAGGCAGGTGTGGTTGTGGTTGTTGTGAAGCGGCATTGTGGTTGGTGGTTGTTGTGTGATGACGGTTGAGACATGGTTGGTTCAAAATAAAGATAGAACAGAAAAACGGCTATCTCAAAGCGTTGCAGCCCGAATGAATCACATAAAATCCCTCTAGACAACGGATTTGGGGCTAACTACACATCTACTTGGAGATATCTCACCTACGGGCCCTTCTTGGTGTAATGCGAATTTCCACAGCCGTAACAATATCTTCTTCTTCTTCTTTCGGTTGCTCCCTTTCGGGGCCGCCACAGCGGATCATCCGTATGATCTGCATAGTGATTTGGCACATGTTTTACGCCGGATGCCCTTCCTGACGCAACCGTGGTCGCCTCTTACGACACAGGGATATGGTACACCTATTTTAACCGGGGTATACACCGGCCCAGTATACTGGTATTCATTTCGCCGACCTCGGAAGGATGACAGGCTGAGTCAACCCCCTGGTGTATTAATTCAGTGGCCCAATGGGGCTTGAACTCAGGACCTTTTGGATCCCAAGCCGCTGCCCTAACCACTGCGCCAACACCAGGATTCAGCCGTAACAATATATATATATATATATATATATATATATATATATATATATATATATATATATATATATATATATATATATATATATATATATATATATATATATATATATATATATTGTTGCGGATTCGCGCCCGCCGGCGTGCTGACGGCCACGTAACTCGAATCGCGGCACGTCGCCCACCGGACGGACAATCCAGTCGTGACCCTCTCGGACTAACGCCGGGAACCAGTCACGGGTGGACCTTTCGGTCTCACCGCGATCGAGCCAATCAGCCCCCGCGTGGAATAGGGTTGCTCGCCAAATTCGACCTACCTAAGTACCCACGCGGAGGGTAGACCGGGCGATCGCACCTCGCCGCAGGTCGACTTCGGACACGGGCCACTTAACCGACCCGTTCCGTACTATCAGAATAACCGAGCGGTGTTATCGTCGACCTCGACGGTTCGATTAATTATCGGGCGTATTCAGCCCACTACCAACCCTTTACGTGAAGCAAGATGAGGATTCAATGGGAGAAAAAGACGAAGCGAAGCGGGAGAACAGTTCAATAATAAAGCACATTTATTCGCGGCACACGGGAAGCACACATTCAATTCCACCAAAAGCACACAGAAAAGACACAATGCAATTTACACAAAAAGCAAATATAAAAGCGAAAACAATGCAGAGCTAATACCGACTACCGAGCACACGGCAACACTTATACAATTCTACCTCACAGACGGCGCCGACAACACATACCCAAAACCAAGGAAAAGAAATACCCTCAAGGATGAGGCGGGCCTGAGGCCGAGACCGGGTCGCGCCTACCCGTCTGGTGATGAGACGCGGAGCGGCGATGGCGCCCCAACTCCGCGGACCTCGCGGACAGTGTCTGGCAGGGGGTGGGAAAGGGGCCCCCTTGGTCGCACTATCTCAGCGCGGGGGGAAACAGGAGGGGGTTGCTGATGCTCGGGGTATAGAGGCTCTTTATTATCCCTGGTGTGCGTCTCCACCTCGGCCAGGTCGCGCTGCCGGCCTCCCGCGGGCGTGCAGCTCCCGGCACCGACGCGAGCACCCCCTCGTCTGCCTTCGCCGCTGCCGCCTCTCCGCCTCTGGACTCTCCGACTCTGGACTCTTCTTTGGACTCTCCCGTTGGACTCTTCTTTGGACTCTCCCGTTGGACTCTTCTTTGGACTCTCCTGTTGGACTCTTCTTTGGACTCTCCTGTTGGACTCTTCTTTGGACTCTCCTCAGCTTCTCCAGCTACTGCAGGCTTCGGGCTCCAGACTTCCACACACTCTGACTGACGAACACGGTCCTTTTATCCCCCCGTAGCTTCGCCTTTGACCCCCTCCCTTTGACCTTTCACCTCGCTCCCCATTGGCCCGAGAAAAAGTGGGCGTGAAGGCTTTTTGATCCACAAATTTGCATATATCGATCGTCCTGGAGGCGGGGCCAAATCGCCCCTCGCTCACCGATTGGACGGCAAAAAGTGGGCGTGTGTCGTTTTTGATCCGTTTTTGAAGCACAAAATCCGTGATTTTGTACACGCTGTTCGACGCGCGCCCTGCCCGAGTCCAACACCGGTACCCACAGCGGGGCAAGAACGGTGGCGATGCTACGGTTGCGAGGTGTGACGTGAAGGTCGTGGCGGTTGTGGTGAAGCGGCGTTGTGGTTGGTGGTTGATGTTGTGGTTGTGGTGGTAATCATGGCGGTTGGTCCAAAATAAAGATAGTAAAAGAAAACGGCTATCCTGAAGAGTCGCAGCTCGCATAAATGACATGTATTCCCACTAGACAACGGGTTTGGACCTAACTACACATGTACTTACCGAGATACCTCACCTAAGGGACCTGAATGGTGGTTTGCGAATTTGGTAACCACAACACTACCCCCTCCCCTTTTTACAGACTCGTCCCGAGTCGTCAAATTTTCGTGTGCCATCATGCGTAGTTTTCCCCTAGTACATTTTACCTACGGATCCCTGAGTGCGACATTCATGGTATTCGTGTCCCCAAAATAAATAACCTGAGGGCTGCGTAACTACCTAAACAAACTCACTCACACGGACGACTTAAATAAAATTGCCGGCGCTAGACAGACATGCTGGGGGCGCACTCATATGTGCAGTACATCTTAACCTTAACTTACAAATTTTACACTAAACCATGGCCCAGGATCACTGAACTCTGCAAAAAGAAAGCAGTTAGCAGGGAGCCAGGCTGCCCACATGCAGTCTCTGGCTCAAAACAATGCAGGTGACAGGGAACGTGGCTGGCTGCTCACACGCAGTCCAAGGCCTTCCCTTTTGAACTGAACGCAGTGAACCACAACGGTGCATGGGCTGCACAACGCAGTCTCCGTGCCAGCTCAAGTGGCACACGCAATGAGCACAACGAATGGATGGATGGACACAAACACGGTGCACGGGCCGCCACTGCAGGCCCGTGTTGTAGCTGCCAACAGGGCAGTTCTTGCAGCTTGCAAACTGTTGCCTTGCGGATCCTGGCGCACATGGAAATGAACAGGGGGGGCAAAGCAGAAATTGAACGGGGCTGGTGAACAGGGGCAGTGGGCATGGCATGGCAAAGGTGATCAGGCAAACACAGCCCGCAGAAGAAGGCCGCTGCAGGCAAACACAGCCGGCAGATGAACTGGCCGGCACAGGCCTTGAAGTACCACAGCTGCAGATGATCCGGCCGGCACAGGCCTTGCAGCAAAACAACAGCTGCCGATGAAGTTGGCCGGCCTCCGCCTTGAAGCAAAACACGGCCAGCCGATGAAGTTGGCCAGCCTTTGCCGTTCAGTGGAGGTTGGTGGAGGGAGTGCGGTAGTGCTGGCCACTTGGAGGGCGGGCTCGGACCTACCTACCTGTCTCCCTCCCAACCTATCGCCTTTGCCTGTCACTGTACATACCCACTCCCTTAATTTGTCAAACCCCAATTTAGCCCCAACTTATTTTTTTATTGTTTTTATTTTTACTTCCCCACTATAAATCGTCCCTAACCCCCTTTATCGTCCTTGTTCGGCTAACCTATCCTGTCACCTAGCCTACTCCCAACCCCTACGTTCCTTCCCAGAGAGGGAACAAGGGAGAGCTAACATCTTGTGCCGAGGCCCAACGAAGCCTCAGAATGGCCTCCCCAGAGTTCGGCGATCTTTAACCAAAGTGGGTCCAGCGGCCCACAACGACAGCGAGGATGGATGGTGCGGAGGGTACACTTCCTAATCTACCCTATCCATTTAACTGTTAAACTACCCCGGGGCTTTCAACAAGCGCCTCTCGCTTAAACTATTGGTTCTAACAACCCAGATTCCCGTCGCCTGTGTTGGTGTCCTCACAATTTCGAGCCTCGACCCCCAATTTTCTCTCCGTGCCCTCACACGGTCTCCTGGCTGGGAGACGGGGCTCCCTTTGGCAGGCACGACCCTCTGCCGATTCTCCCGCTATGGCACCCCGGGCACTACACTGCCTCCGAGCCTACCAGCTCCCTAACACCGGGGAGTGCCCCCATGGCACCTCCCCTGAAACGCACACGTGGCAGGCCGGCCTCCCGGGCCCCTTTCCGAGGGTCACCCGTGCCCACAACACTGCCCACGCGGCTAATGGCGCCCCGGGCCCCCGCACCAAGCAGGCGCACCCGTGCCCACTACTCTATCCCGGCCCCCCATGGGCCCATGGCCTACCGCGGCCGACTAGCCTGGTGCCCGGGGTACCCACTCAGCGATACTCACCTTTCGCAGCCACGCTCCCAAGCCCGTCAACAGGGCTCCTGCACCCCTCAAAATGGGTCTCGAGCCTACACTCCCACCAACAACAAAACGACCTCCATTTTTCAATTTGACTAACCCAGCTAACTCACTTTACTCTGACCCCGGGGTCCCTTGGGCGGGAGTCACTCCTCCCCCCAATCACTCATCGCACCATGCATTCCCCATTCACTCCACTCACACAGACCCGCTGGCCTCACTCACTCATCATGTACTCACCTCACAACTCACCAACTCTTCAACACACACACCACTGAACTCTGCCATCCTTCTAACTGCACCCCCTAACTAACTCGTGCTCCCACGTCGTCCCTTAAACTACAGCACGTTCCTTTTAACACTACGTAGCTAAGCTACGTCCCCTCTACACATTCACAAGTCTGTCCATGTCCCCAAATAAATCATTTTATTTCCCCACCTAAATCTGGCTACAATCCCTCTAACTAATCCATTCCACGGACTCCATGAGGACTTACCCCTGCCCCATGAAGTCGGTCTAACTAAGCTAACCCTTCCCCCTAACTAGTTTCCATCCTGTGCCCAGGTAAGGGGGTCTTCCACCCCTTGCCCAGGAATCCTTTGCACCCGAAAGTGAGGCTTGCTTTTTTTTCTTTTTTTTTTCATGCGCAGCACCTGCGCGGCAACTCAGAGCTCGCGCACTTTGCACCTGCCCGTGACGTCATGCAGCTGCACGTGTTCCTCGTCCCCCCTTGGACGGGACCATCCGGCAGAGATACCCCTCCTGCCGGATTCCAACCCCACGTGCAGCCATGACGTCACCGTGCGCATAAAAAAAAACAAGCCCCACGTCTCGAGGGGTTCCCCACGCGAACACATGTGCTTTGCCCGTTGGAGCTTAACACACACGATCGCGTGGAGAACCCGTCCGGTCCAAATCCATTTACCTGCCTAAACTTTGTCCGTCCGCGGGATCGGCAAATCCACCGCGTGCGTTTCCGGACCGGGACTTCACTCTCGCAAGCGAGCACGTGGTGGTCTCGTGCGTTGCACAGCACGAACCGCGTGCTCACTGCTGGGTGAACCCGGCACGGTCCCCGAAACAACTACAGCCGCTACCCGGCTTTCTCTCCTCTGTCGCCGTCGTCGCCATTCGACCCACGCACACCTGCGTGTTACGACGCACACAGTCCACTCCATCACATTCACACGGGGAGACGCGGCTGCGTGCTCCCGCATGCCAACCGACATCTTCCTCTCATACCGCTCTCTCACACACACGGTCTCCCTGGCACACAGCGACCTTGCACACGGCCGTTCACTCACGCGTGCCTCACTACTCACACAAACCATACTACTCACACGTGGTGCTCCATTCACTCGCGCGGGGGCACTCACCCGCGGTGCCTCACCCACACACGCGAGGGCACTCAACCGCTGTGCCTCATCCACACACCGTGCCTCACTCATACACGCGGGGGCACTCACCCGCGGTACCTCACTCATACACACGGCGACACTCACACACGCGGTCTCTTCCACACAACGTCCCTCACTCATACACGCGGGGGCACTCAACCGCGGTGCCTCATCCACACACCGTGCCTCACTCATACACGCGGGGGCACTTAACCGCGGTGCCTCATCCACACACCGTGCCTCACTCATACTGGCCGTTTCACTCACACACACGGCCTCTTCCACACACGGTTCCTCATCCACACACGGTGCCTCATCCAAACACGGCGTGCTTGGAAGCACGCACTCCAGCACCATCGCCACCACACCAATCACACACGGGGTCGCTTCCACACACGGGGACGCACTCACACCTTCCACCACACACACAGGGACAACTACACTGGGGATTTGTGTCCCCACAAGGGTTTCCGGGGCCTCTATACCCCCCAAGCTCTCCGTGCACCCGTTCGCAGCACTCGTCTCCTCAACCTCGCAAAGCACGACCGAACTCACCTGGTCGTGACTCGCCTCAAGGGGGCATACTCCCTCCCCTCGTTCCTGGAGGAGGCCACCCAGGTGCTCGCACTGGGTCTCTACCCAGTCCGCCAGCTCACCCCCATTGTCCTCCACTACCTCCGTGTGTGTGTGCGCGTCACTTACCCCGTCTTCCTCGTGTAGTCTTTCCTCTATTTTTTCTATCTCCCGTGTCTCTGCCAACTCTTCACCCTTTACCTCCCTTGTCTCAACTATTATTTCCTTTGTCACGGCCTTCATGCCCGCCTGCAGGCATCGGCCCATGTTCTGCATCTCTCCCCGGAACTTTTTCATTTCCTCCTTCATTTGCTGTGTATTCGCATCCATCTTTTCGATCATTTGTTTGTTCATGCCTTTCATTTCGTTTGTATTTGCATCCATTTTTTCATCATTTTCGCATTCATCTTGGTGTTCATTGCCGCCAGCATGGCGCATAGCTGGGCCATGTTGGATGCACTCAGCTGAGCCGTTTCGGCAAGGGTTGGGGAAGGGTTTTGGTGGAGAGGGGGGGGAGGTGTCATACACCGCGGCCGCTGCCGCACCCACCTCGGGCCCTGGGTTCAGTTGGGCGAGTCCGTGTTCCTGCACAATCAACATTTCCTGCACGGGGATTCCATCCTGGACCATGGATTCTACATTACTACACATATACATTTCTAATACCCCCGGCTCCCGCTCGCCTTGAGACGCCATCTTGCTTCTCGTGAAGGGTTAATTTAACTCGCTCGTAATTTGGAGGGAATCGGGGTCGCTTCTCTCACCCTGGACCGATTCCGTGAATTTAATTGGAGACAGGAGAGCCCGTTTTCCTGTTCTCCAATACCAGTGCCGCGGGAGGAGGGCCGATGAATTTGTATCCCACTCCTGACACCAGTGTTGCGGATTCGCGCCCGCCGGCGTGCTGGCGGCCACGTAACTCGAATCGCGGCACGTCGCCCACCGGACGGACAATCCAGTCGTGACCCTCTCGGACTAACGCCGGGAACCAGTCACGGGTGGACCTTCGGTCTCACCGCGATCGAGCCAATCAGCCCCCGCGTGGGATAGGGTTGCTCGCCAAATTCGACCTACCTGGTACCCACGCGGAGGGTAGACCGGGCGATCGCACCTCGCCGCAGGTCGAACTTCGGACACGGGCCACTTGCCGACCCGTTCCGTACTATCAGAATAACCGAGCGGTGTTATCGTCGACCTCGACGGTTCGATTAGTATCGGGCGTATTCAGCCCACTACCAACCCTTTACGTGAAGCAAGATGAGGATTCAATGGGAGAAAAAGACGAAGCGAAGGGCGAGAACAGTTCAATAATAAAGCACATTTATTCGTGGCACACGGGATGTACATATTTAATTCTACCAAACGCACACAGAAAAGACACAATGCAATTTACACAAAAAGCAAATATAAAAGCGAAAACAATGCAGAGCTAATACCGACTACCGAGCACACGGCAACACTTGTACAATTCTACCTCACAGACGGCGCCGACAACACATACCCAAAACCAAGGAAAAGAAATACCCTCAAGGATGAGGCGGGCCTGAGGCCGAGACCGGGTCGCGCCTACCCATCTGGTGATGAGACGCGGAGCGGCGATGGCGCCCCAACTCCGCGGACCTCGCGGACAGTGTCTGGCAGGGGGTGGGAAAGGGGCCCCCTTGGTCGCACTATCTCAGCGCGGGGGGAAACAGGAGGGGGTTGCTGATGCTCGGGGTATAGAGGCTCTTTATTATCCCTGGTGTGCGTCTCCACCTCGGCCAGGTCGCGCTGCCGGCCTCCCTCGGGCGTGCAGCTCCCGGCACCGACGCGAGCACCCCCTCGTCTGCCTTCGCCGCTGCCGCCTCTCCGCCTCTGGACTCTCCGACTGGACTCTTCTTTGGACTCTCCCGTTGGACTCTTCTTTGGACTCTCCCGTTGGACTCTTCTTTGGACTCTCCTGTTGGACTCTTCTTTGGACTCTTCTTTGGACTCTCCTGTTGGACTCTCCTGTTGGACTCTCCTCAGCTTCTCCAGCTACTGCAGGCTTCGGGCTCCAGACTTCCACACACTCTGACTGACGAACACGGTCCTTTTATCCCCCCGTAGCTTCGCCTTTGACCCCCTCCCTTTGACCTTTCACCTCGCTCCCCATTGGCCCGAGAAAAAGTGGGCGTGAAGGCTTTTTGATCCACAAATTTGCATATATCGATCGTCCTGGAGGCGGGGCCAAATCGCCCCTCGCTCACCGATTGGACGGCAAAAAGTGGGCGTGTGTCGTTTTTGATCCGTTTTTGAAGCACAAAATCCGTGATTTTGTACACGCTGTTCGACGCGCGCCCTGCCCGAGTCCAACACCGGTACCCACAGCGGGGCAAGAACGGTGGCGATGCTACGGTTGTGAGGTGTGACGTGAAGGTCGTGGCAGTTGTGGTGAAGCGGCGTTGTGGTTGGTGGTTGATGTTGTGGTTGTGGTGGTAATCATGGCGGTTGGTCCAAAATAAAGATAGTAAAAGAAAAACGGCTATCCTGAAGAGTCGCAGCTCGCATAAATGACATGTATTCCCACTAGACAACGGGTTTGGACCTAACTACACATGTACTTACCGAGATACCTCACCTAAGGGACCTGAATGGTGGTTTGCGAATTTGGTAACCACAACAATATATATATATATATATATATATATATATATATATATATATATATATATATATATATATATATATATATATATACATATATATATATTCATGCTTATGCTTTAGTTTTTTTGACAGTTAAACTTTCGTGTGTTGATAGTTTACATTTATACAGTACCTCTTGTGTGTTCATTATACGAGCAGAGTACCCACCCTGCGGCTGATCTTGGTCCAATTATGCAACACGTTCTTCTGACATACCTTTATTTGGGTGGTTTATAAGCAACTAAAAGCCGTGAAAAGGCAAAAAAATAACCCAGGTAACATGCATGATGGAAAAACATACCTTCTGCATATAATTCAAAACACCTCACCACACTAGAAAACCTGGGGACAGAATACTGTGCTGTAAATGATGGAGACTTGTAATATCCTCCCCCACCTGGAGGTGGCATAACATGATACACATTTATGTCGAGAATTTGTGTCCCCCCTCATCTCCCCCCAAGACTACCAGCAAAGATAAGAACACCCCTATGCATTAATTGGGGTCATGCTGGTCCTATGAGTAAGTCCAGATATAATCAGCTCAGAGCTGTAGGAGTAGTAACACAACACAAACACTGGTCCATGAATTAGAGTAAGGATTCATTTGTCATGTTCTCCAGAGGGATTATTGGTGCAGAGGGATGAATGTGACTTTGTGAACACCCTGTTGATTATTGGCTAAGAGGCATTTTAAAGGTCTTACCTTAGAAGTTCAATTCCATGTTATTCATCGAATGGATGCACGTGAATGTGCCATTGATGTTTCTGGGTTAATTTTGCTCCGAGTATATAAATATGGTGCCCGTTCAGGAAAAACTACAAGACACAACATCAACTTTGCTTCTGGAAGAGGTTAATTTGTATTTAAATGTCTGATGATTGTTTTATATTTATTTATACGTATTTGGACTTGAATATAACTGTCATTAATCAAAAAGGCTTTGGCATTATCGTGCGATTTTAAAAAATATATCCAAAACAAACAAACTTTCATTTTCAAAATTTTCGAAACTTTTTTTGGCTAAAACACTCCCTGGCATTCATTGACGAACTTTGAAAGTTTGACGAAGATCCATTTAGCCATCTTTGAGAAAAATGGTGACATGCACAGTCAAGCGGCTCCCTTATAGTAAAGAATTGCAAACCTGGTCTCAGCCTCTGTCCATGTTCCAAGTGCTTCCCCTGAATTAAGCTGGTCACAGTACCATGTCACAATCTAAATCTAATATACTGCACTTATTTTTCTCCTCCATATAATATATTTACTGGTTTCTCAATGAGTCATGATGATGATGGATGGAATGAGTCAGAGGCTTGACGGATCTCAAGTTCACGCAAGATGTTTGAACACCCTTGTGAGTGCAAATTTATTTATAGTGTTGAAACTGTTGCTCACAGGACAACCACACTCTGAGGTAGCAAGCAGTGAAATTCTAATGTGTCGATGATGGATATCTGAGAAGACAAGAACAATTGCTACTTGTGGTTTAGAAAGGTATTTGGAATTTGCTCAGGATCCCATCAGTAACTTGTCTGCTATTCATTGTAACATGCCATGGGAATTTTAACATCCACCTGCTGATGCTTGTCGCTCAACCTCAACCTAAGGACAGCGCATATCGTGATGTTTGCAAAGCCATCAATCCAACAATTTATAATCAAGTCGGGAATCAAATCCAAGAAAAACAGTTCACACAGAGGTAAATGTGCTCGCTCTGTATTTAGCTCTCGCTGTTGCATTTCGGATCAATCAACTTTTGAGCCTGACAGGGTAGCCTGGAGGTGTGAACACACACCTCTAAGCCGTCTTGCCTGAACTTCTCAGTCATCTATAAACTCTCATCCCAGTGTTTCACTGGCAGGGTTATTCATCAATGTGTGTGCCGTCCATCAGATGGAGGTTAACTTGGGTGTCAGGTCTGTTGGCATTATTTGGTGGACGTTAATTATCCCATGGTGTCCTTCGCGAAGAGTAGGTGAGATATCGCTGGCAACCTGAAAAAATTGTAGATGCCTGCCAGGACCACAGCCGCACCCTAGCAAACGATGTGCTTCATACCTAACAAGAAGAAGAAAAAGAGCAATTAGAGATTGCAGACACTCGCCAGGACTTCTTTTGTGTAGTGTGTTGTGTGATGTTTGTGTCGTTTTGTGTGGTGTATTTTGTGTGGCGTTTGTGCACTGGTGTGTTACGTAATTAATAAGAGACAAAATTAGAACAGCCACTTTATAATGACTGAGTAACAAGACGTCCTGCTTTGATGCAACCCTGATATTATTGAACATCTGACCCTGACCCATGACGTTTTTCATTATTATTCAATTTAATTCAGAATGGGATTTAAATAAATTCAATTCAAATCAAATGGAACACCAAATCGGTGCAGTCCTGCATTGGAGTCAACAGAAGGAACCCAAACAAGCAAAAAATAAAGATGAAGTCATGAGGAGGAACCTGGCGAAGAGAAACAATTTCAACGGACAACGAAGTGCAGACAAACAAACAAATGACAACTTGGCAAAACAGCTCCAAGTACAATGGCACTCGATCGAGTGCATACATCTGCCAGGTGTAACAGTTCACGTTTTGTATCCCACTGATGGGCTGGATCCGAACCAAAATTCAATCCACTTGTTCTTGTCACCTATTCAACTCATCCATCTTGTTTTGCCATAACTCATCCACAACTTTTTGAGATATAGTGATAGATTTAGTTTTAGCACAATCTATCAATTTTAGAAATTAGGCCTGTGTTGACCTTTTAACCTTAAACTTAATTGGTAATTGAATTCAGCGACCTGACATGAAAACGCTCTTCAAATTTTGCTAAATTGGCCTTTTGGCCTATTTTTATATTTTGGTCTATGTTTACCTCAAAATCAATAGATGGTTGAATTTGTTGAGCTGACATGCATATGGTCTTCAAATTTCAAGTCAATCAGATGAAAATTGAGGATTTCAGAAAATTTGGCCCAATTTGGCCAATGTTGATCTCAAAATTAAAAGGTGGTTGAATTCAGGGAACTGTTTTGCAAATGTTCTTCAAATTTCAATTCATTTGGATAAAATTGACAATTTCAGAAGCAATTAAAAAATTTGGCCAATTTTGGGTTGACCTTATGGCATATGTTGACCTTTTGACCTCAACCTACGTCAAAAGTACGAGCCAGTTCAATTCAATGATCTTATATGCACATGCTTTTCAAATTTCAAGTCAATCGGAAGAAAATTGAGGATTTTGGAAAATTTGGCTCAAATTGGCCTATTGGCCTATGTAGACATTTTCGGTCGACTGAATTTAAAAAAAAAACTTCAATACGGGACCGTCGCAGGGTCGGTGACATTAATCTCTGAAAATTTCAGAACAATCGGTTGAGCAGTTCGGGCTGGAGGTGAGCGGACAAACACACACACACACACACACACACACACACACACACACACACACACACACACACACACACACACACACACACACACACACACACACACAGTGACAACTTGGCAAAACAGCACAAAGTAGAATGGCACTTGGTGGAGTGCATACCTTTGCCAGGTGGAACAGTTCCTGTTTTGTATCCCACTGATGGGCTGGATCTGAACCAAAATCCAATCCGGTTGTTTTCAGCACCTATCCAACTCCCCCACCTTGTTTTGTCATAACTCGTCCACAACTTTTTGAGATATAGTGATATTTTTAGTATTTGGCCCCATATATCAATTTTAGAAATTCGGCCTGTGTTGACATTTTGACCTTGAAATAAATTGGTAATTGAATTCAGTGACATGACAGGAAAATGCTCTTAAATATTAAAGTCAATTGGATGAAAATTGAGGATTTTAGAAAATTTGGCCCAAATTGGCCAATATAGACCTTTTGGCCTATGTTTACCTCAAAATTCGTCGGTGGTTGAATTCAGTGACCTTATATGCAAATTCTCTTCAAATTTCAAGTTAATTGGATTAAAATGGAGGATTTTAGATATTTGACCTACGTTGACCTTTTGGTCTATGTTGACCCCTAAATTAATAGGTGGTTGATTTCATCGACCTCATACGCAAATGCTCTTCAAATAAATTTCAAGTCAATTGGATTAAAATTTAGGATTTCAGAAAATTTGGCCAAATTTTGCCTGTTGGTCTATGTTGATATCAAAATTAATAAGGGTATGAATTCATCAGGTCAGGTCAGGTTAGATCTGTGACCTGCTACAGGTACCATGTAAACCTGTACTAACCTGTTCCATGGTCGGGTTGGTGGCAACAAAACTGTCTCCCCCACCAGGTTTTTTGGTGAGGAGGGTGTTTGGATATGTACACCAAGCAGGATGAAAAACAAAACCTACCAAAGGGTGGAGGAGCTCCTTGTGAGCCAACGGCCATCCATATCTAGTGCCCAACTGTGTCTGCGGACGTCCTCCTGCAGTTGGGTTACTTTTTATTAGGAGGTTGGTGGCAGGAATGCAGTCCGGCCACCATAAAACCCTTCATTCCGGAAAACACAAAAACGCAAAAAAAAAATCTGAAAACCCACTCTGTGGGAGTACCTCCTGTACAGCTTCCCTTCGCAGGGGAGCTCACCGGATGACGGGATTGGGGGCAAAGCCTTCGGGACCCCCAATCTTTGATGATAGGAGGGAGACAACGGGGAAACATTCCTGGGTCAGATTGTGGGAGAGTGTGTCGGAGTGGTGCTGAGGTGTCGTCCACAAGACGGCGGACTCCTTGGGTTAACCTGAGGCGGTCCCTTCGGATGAGTGCCTGGAATGCCCTATCCCTGAGAGGATGATCACCTGTCTGTTATCACCTGAGCTCAGGCGTTTGGACATCGGTATTGCAGCACTCTCTGAGGTTCAGACGGGATTGCGGCGAGATAATGGTGGGTGGTTACACCTACGATTGGTCTGGTCACTCTGATGGTTACCAGACTCAAGGAGTTGCTGCAGCTGTGTCCAATAAGCTGACCCCAATGATGATTGAGGTAACACCAGTCAACGAGCGTATGAGACAAAGGATTCATCACTCCTTCGGTGTCATTTCCCTGGTCTCTGTCTCAGCTCCGACTAAGGCGAGTGATCTCACCGTGAAGGATGCATTCTACACCACTCTCGAGTCTGTGGTTGATCAGTGCCCCAGATGAGATACACTTCTAGTCTTGGGGGATTTCAATGCATCGACTGGAACTTATAGGGATGGTTATGAGATGTGTGTTGGTCCCCATGGGTCAGGAACTATGAACCACAATAGCAATAAGTTCCTTGACTTTGCAAGAAGTCATGGACTTAGGGTGGCTGGTTCATGGTTTCAGCTCCCACAAGCTCATCGCTGGACTTGGTATTCCAACGCTGGTGGTGTGGCAAAGGAGACTGATTATGTCCTCGTTGATGGTCACTGGAGGATGATCCAGAACGGCAGGGCCTACCAGAGTGCTCAATTCCTCAATACTGACCACTGGCTTGTTGTAGCAAATCTAAAGCTGCACCTTAAATTAAGGAGAATAGTACCATCCCAGCCTCGGCTGGATGTTGGCAAGCTGAAGGATGTGAGGGTAGCTGACGAGTTTGCGAACAGGCTGAATGGACATTTGGGGGGTCTGGGTGCTTTGGGGGGTCCTGAAGAGTCGTGGAGTGCTTTCAAGAACACCGTCCTTGATGTTGCCGGTGGATGTTTTGGAACTCACCGCAGGGCAAAGAAGAATTTTGTGTCTCAAGGGACACTGGATACCATTGACCAGAGTCGCAGGGCCAGGCTGAATGGCAGAGCTGAGCTGTTCAGGGAGCTGAGGCGTAAAACTGTATGTGCACTAAGGGTGGACAAGGAGGCCTATGTGCAAGGAATCTGTGAAGGGGGAGAGCATCACCTGTGGACAGGTGATTCTCATCCCGCTTCCAGGGGAATTCGTGCATTGCGTTCATCCAAGCCCATCCCTCGGAGCACTGCAGTTCGAGCCGAGAGTGGTAGGCTCTTGACAGAGGAATCTGAAGTGAAGGCCCGATGGGCTGGTTTCTTTGAGCGGTTGTACCAGGCTGATCCACCAGCTGTCGAGTTGGACGTCAGGGGTGTTACAATCCCTGTTAGTCCAGGCATTTTCGCAGAAATATTTGGTCAACCTTCCACAAATTGCAACAAAAGCAAACTCAACAGATTTTGATTCCTGGATATGTCTTCAGTGATAGAAAAAAAAGTCCCAAGGGATCCTCTGGGGGGAAAGTCCTGAAATCATGGAAATCCAATATGGCCGCCACCGGCTTCGGGGAAAATGAGAAAATTGTAAAGATTGATATTTTAATGTGTAAATATATGTTTTTCTGCATTCTAATTGTTTCTAGTTATGGTCAGTATATTGATATACAAGAATAATTCTAAAACAGTGAAATGTATTGAGGGTAAAATAAAAATTATAGCTTTTTGTCCAAAAACATCAAATTTTTGTCCCGACAAAAAAAATATTTACCTGATACTGATTTTGGCTCATGGACAAAAAAAGAAGCGTTGAAGACACAAGATGAAATCAAGTCTATGGCAATACAATATAATTATGTAAATCATTGAAACATGACAAAATTCACAATTCCACTCGGGGCAATCAGAACTGCCTGACGAAGGTTTCGAAATGAAAATGAAAAGTCGCATTAAACTCAGAAACTACAACCATTATAAACGTACTGTACGTGTTGAGAAAAATCAAGCATATTAAAGTGAGAACTCGACAATGTCGTCATCATCCTCATCATTGTCACATGAAGTGTTTGTGCAGCCAGAGCCCCTGCAGTTTCCACAAGCTGGAGTGCACTCAATGTTGTGCTTCTTGCATGTGCATCTCATGGTGCTACATTCAGCCTGGCAGTTGCACCTAATGACACGGAACATCTTTTCAGGAGCTGGAGCTATTGATGTCTGAAGTGGCACAAAACCCTCGTCACACTTCTGCCAACCCCAGTCTGTTGGAAGAAGTTCATCTGCACATCCCTTCCATTATTGGACTTGCAGATACACGCGCAGGCTGTGATACTTTGCTGCTTCTGATGTTGGTGGTAACGTCTGTCGTTGCACGTGAGAGGAGCTCCAAGCCACCTTGTCCCATTACCGCTGATACCGGAGGGTGTCCAGGGTGTCAGTTCACTTTCCGTTGTAGATTTTCACCAATGTTTTTTCTTCTGCATCTGCCACATCACATACGGAAGCTGGGTATGTATAAAAAAAACCTTGGCCTGCTCACGGAATGTGTTGTTTGCTTTGAACTTTTTGAGGGAAGCTCCCTTTCCAATCCCATGAAGACGAGATGTCGTGTCGCACCCACGAACTGCATGTAGAAACAGTATGTGCTTGCATATGTCTGTACCAATCATTTTCTTTGTAGCCTTGATGTTCCAGGTGCGAGGCTTCTTCGTGTTCTTCTTTGGCTCGGGACAAAAGAAGAGCTCATGGGATTCTGAGCTTGCATGGTAGCATAGGAGGACGAGGAGGTCTGTGTCATCACCAACTAACACAGTGTTGGTGACAGTAGCAGACTGCACGGCCTTCAGTACAATCAGGAGATCAGCATCCCGCGAGGCATGGTGTGTCTCACAGTTCTTCTGAAGCTCTTCACTCAACATAAAAATGAATCGCTGTTTATTCTGCCTATTGGCAAGAAACTGTTCCTTCTTCATTGTGAGACGCATGTCAGCTGTAAATGTCACAGTTGTGCCAGCATTCCCTTTAGACCGTATCTGGTGTGTCATGTCCTTCGTATTGGTACTCTCATAACCATCAAACATGACTATGGCATCTCCGTACTTCTTTGTTACATAATCAGTGAACTGGTGGCATATGTCTCTGCATGTAGATCCACGAGACCATGGAATGCGTTGAAAAAGTGCCATCCAAAACATACTGTTTCCCATCATTGGGAATATCGGCTGGGACATCGGTTCCAAGAAGATCCCAGATGGCATCAGCAAAGACTGGCTTGTGTGCTTCTCGGAGCTGAAGAGAGGAATCAAGGAGGGCTGGTGGATAGCTGCACAGTTCATATTTGAAGGCCGACTCCAGTTCTTCTGCTGTCTGTGCAACAGTGATCAGTCTCTGGAAGAGGAGTTGTGGGTCAACCTGGACTTGCTCTCCATCAATCTTGACAGATGACTTCATGCCGGGGGTGACAACTTGGTCTTTCCTCTTAAATGTGTACTCGGCAGGTGTTTTCCCATCCATAGATTTCAATATTTTGGCTCCTACAGCATGTGCTGTATCGACGTTGATGGTGGGGTGTGCATGAACTCCAGTGGCAATGTTCCTCAGACGTGGATCACTAATGAACGGATTCCGTTCCTGTAAATACTGAAGAGCTGATAGTGTGTCCTTCCAGTCACGAGATTGTCTTGCCTTGGTCATGTCCTTCTTCTGCTCTCCAGTGTTGTAGTTCACACCTGTGAGCTCCTGCATTGCCTGGTTTATTTCTGCACAGGTCGGCATTGATAGTAGCCATAACAGCCGTTGTTGCTCTGTCATTCCTCGCCCTCGTGTGAGCCCCCCGCTGGTCTTCAAACTTCTCATCAGAACTTGATCGATGATCAGGTCAGATGAAAGACCTGCCCACAGGCGATCACTTCGTCGAACCACATGGAACCCCTCATCAAAACGTTGTTGGACATTGGGATGTTGTTTTGAGGTTGGACATCTGCTGCAGATACACCCTCGCAGATTTGGCATACAGGTTGTGGCCCGAGGCTGCCAGGTAAGGCAGCATTTCCTGGATGGCCTGCAGATGTAATGCCCAGTTCCCAGTGCGCTCTGCCCAGATGTATTTGCGTACAATGTCTAGCATCTCCATATACTGAACCCAGAGTGCTGAAGTTCTAGAAGATATCTTTGCAGACTTGGCATGCTTCTTAAGATGGTTTTGATTCGATTCAAGACGTCAGACTTGCATACTTCTTCCACAGACTGGGGTTGGCAGAAGTGTGACATTTTGTGCCACTTCAGACATCAATAGCTCCAGCTCCTGTAAAGATGTAACGTGTCATTAGGTTCAACTGCCAGGCTGAATGTAGCACCATGAGATGCACATGCAAGAAGCACAACATTCAGTGCACTCCAGCTTGTGGAAACTGCAGGGGCTCTGGCTGCACAAACACTCCATGTGACAATGATGAGGATGATGACGACATTGTCGAGTTCTAACTTTAATATGCTTAATTTTTCTCAACATATATAGTAAGTTTATAATGGATGTAGTTTCTGAGTTTAATGCGAATTTTCATTTTCATTTCGAAAACTTCGTCAGGCAGATGTGATTGTCCCGAGTGTAATTGGGAATTTTGTCATGTTTCAATGATTTACCTAATTATATTGTATTGCCATAGACTTGATTTCATCTTGAGTCTTCAACATTTCTTATTTTTTTTGGTCCAGGAGCCAAAATCAGTATCAGGTAAATATTATTTTTTTTCGCGACAAAAAATTGACATTTTTGGACAAAAAAGCTATAATTTTTTATTTTACCCTCAATACATTTCACTTTTTTATAATTATTCTTCTATATCAATATACTGAGCATAACTAGAAACAATCAGAATGCAGAAAAACATATATTTACATATTAAAATATCAATCTTTACAATTTTCTCATTTTCCCCGAAGCCGGGTGGTGGCCATATTGGATTTCCACGATTTCAGGACTTTCCCCCCGGAAGATCCCTTAGGACATTTTTCTGTCACTGAGGACATATCCAGGAATCAAAATCTGTTGAGTTTGCTTTTGTTGCAATTTGTGGGAGGTCACCCGACATTTTGACTGTACTATGTTGCTGACCCTCCAATCAACTGTGGTCCACCTTCCCTTGTGGAAACACGGGCTGCGTTGAACCGGTTGAAATTGGGTTAAGCTCCAGGGATCTGTGCATCCATGCTGAACTTCTCCAGGCTGGTGGAAATGCTGTACTTGTGTCGTTGCATGCAGTTTTGTGCTCTGCCTGGAACACAGGCATCATCCCAACAGATTGGAAGAGGAGCCTTGTTGTCCCTATCTGGAAAGGGAAGGGTGATCGCCAAGACTGCAACAACTACCGAGGGGTGACGCTGCTCTCAGTGCCGGGCAATGTCTTTGCTCGGATAATTCTTGACAGGGTTCACCACCATCTGCTTGAGCACCAGCGTCCAGAGCAGTCAGGTTTTACACCAAAGAGGTCAACAATTGACCGTATCCTTGCTCTTCGGGTCCTCACCAAACGCAGACGAGAGTTTTGGCAGGGGCTGCTTGCAGCCTATGTTGATCTCTGTAAAGCATTCGATTCAGTGAATCAGGATGTCCTCTGGAGGATTCTTAGTCTTCGTGGGGTGCCAGCAAAACTGATTGATCTGATGTCTGAACTCTACTCTGGTACTGACAGTGCTGTGACATGTGGTGGTAACATCTCTGACTTATTTCCAGTTGTTACTGGAGTTCATCAGGGGTGTGTACTGGCCCCCACACTTTTCAGCACTTGTATGGACTGGATTCTAGGGAGGAGGTCGGAGAGATAAAGCTGCGGTGCATCGTTTGGGAATGTCAAGATCTCGGACCTTGATTTCGCAGATCATGCAGTCATCTTTGCAGATACTTTAGATATCCTTTTGGGGGCCATCGAGGTGCTGAATGAGGGGTTGGAGCCGCTGAGATTATGGGTTTCTTGGGTCCAAACAAAGATACAGGCTTTCAATGACATCTTGGATGCTGCTGTCCTGTCTGTGTCTGTTTGTGGTGAGGATGTTGTGGTCGTGGAGAGATTCACTTTCCTTGGCAGTGATATTCATCTCTCTGCTGGCTGTGAGTCAGAGGTCGATAGACGTCTGGGTCGGGCCTGGAGAGTCATGGATTCACTGGATCATGGGGTGTGGCGCTGCCGGTATCTGTGTTGGAGGAGGAAAGTCCGAGTCTTCAGGTTCTTGGTGCTTCCAGTCTTGCTCTCTGGATGCGAGACTTGGACTCTGACCAAGGATCTGAGATGGAGACTTAATTCCTTTGGTACCAGGTCTCTTCCGAGAATCCTTGGCTATCGCTGGTCGGATTTTGTGTCCAACGAGCGGTTGCTGAGAGAGACTCGGATGCGATTTGTTACCTGCATAGTCCGTGAGCGTCAGTTGTGGCTGTATGGACATGTGGCTCGTTTTCCTGATGCTGATCCTGCTCACGAGATTCTCTCAGTGAGGGAGTCTCATGAGTGAAGGAGGCCAATGGGCCGACCACGTGTCTCGTGGTTGCAGCAGGTAGACCGGCATCTCAAGGAGATGGGGATGGGCCTGGAATCTGCCTGGGGGATGGCCAGATGGAGGCCCCTGGAGTACCGGTGGAAAGTGGATGCAGTGACGCGCTGTTCTGGCACATGCTCCCATACCTGACCTGACCTGAATTCCTCGACCTGATATGCAAATGTTCTCAAATTTCAAGTCAATCGGATGAAAATTGACAATTTCGAAACAATATAATAATTTGGCCTATTTTGGGTTGACCTTATGGCTTATGTTGACCTTTTGACCTATGATAACTTCAAACGCAATAGGTGGTTGAATTTACTGACCTCATATGCAAATTCTCTTCAAATTTCAAGTCAAATGGATGAAATTTGAGGATTTTAGAAAATTTGGCTCGAATTGGCCTATTGGCCTATGTAGACCTTTTCGGTAAAGGAAATATTACCACACTTCACTGTCCAACTGTCACAGGGTCGGTGACATTATTCTCTGAAAATTCCAGGACGATCGGATGAGCGGTTTTGGCTGGAGGTAAGCGGACAGACAAACACACACACACACACACACACACACACACACACACACACACACACACACACACACACACACACACACACACACACACACACACACGGTGGCGATCAACATACTTGTCAAAAAAAAATTGCCAAGTAACAAACACAAACAAACAAACAGAGGCGATCAACATACTTGTTAGTTGGGGAAGAAATTTTTTGGACAAGAAAAAGACGTGAAGAGCACGATTTTTACAAAATCCACCCCCCTCTCCAAAGGCTGCATGGATACATCTAATTGTCCATTTCATTGACATTAAAATTGACAATTAGGCCAGGGAATCTAGTGATATACCCACCACAAATTGCAATAGAAACCATTCAAGTGTTTTTTCACTCTAAATATATACTATAGAATGACATACTAAAAGTCACCGAAAATCCAACTCGGGGAACATGTTTATTTTTCAAGATGGCCGCCAAAATGGCCGCCAACACTGATAATTTTAGAATCAGCCCATTATCAGCAAGTGATAGTGCTAAAAATATATATGTGAAACACTTAGGTACATGTTATTGGTCATAATAAACCCATTTCAGACATTTTTAAACGGTTCACGTACTTCAAATTCAAAATGGCCGCCCAAATGGCTGCCAAAACTGATGGTTTTAGAATCGGCCCGATATCAGCAAATAATTGCACTAAAAATATAATGTGAAACACTTAGGTATATGTTGCTGGACACAATGAACGTATTTCTGACATTTTTAAACTGGTCACACACTTCAAATTCAAAATGGCCACCAAAATGTCTTCCAAAACTCAAATTTTAAAATAGTAAAATATTAGCAAATATTTGCATATATAAATAACACGCTTATTGTAGGCATCAATAAACTATTTTCAGGCATTTTCATGCCCTCATGCATCAAATTCAAGATGGTCACCAAAATGGCTGTCCAGTAGCCTTATATCATTCATGTTTTTTTATGATTTGTGACCGAGATTCATGTCGACATCTTGAAATCAGTATAGGCCCTAGTTGAAAATGGTACACTTTAAAAATAATACTGGTGTACAGAATACTAAACCTTTGTTGGATACGCGCATTACATATCATCAGTGTCACTTTCTGGATCAGGCAGAGTCACATTGGAGCAATGGAGTCCTTTGCATTCCATACATGCTGGAGAACATTGTAGCCCATACTTTACACAGCCGCATCTTCCTGCACTTGCAGGAACAGACTTGCAGTCTTGCAGGAACAGTTGATTGCTTCCAGAAGATACGCAGGTGATGGTTTCAAGTTTGTGTGAACAGGAAACATCTTCCCATTTCTGGTCTTCCATCCCCAATCCTCAGCACACATAATGACCCCACTCCATTGTGGGATCTGATGATAAACGTGCTGGCTATGGTACTGAGCTGCTGATGATGTGGGAGGCAAGTTGCGAGGTTTTACACAGGTTGTGCTGGATGAAACCTTCTGGTGGAAGCATTGCAGTCGAAGGGCGTCCATTCTTTCGCCGGGTTTACCATTATACAAACAAACTAGGGCGTTTTCTCCAGCTGTCACAATGTCATCATGTGTGGCACATGGGTGTTTGAAGACTGAAGCCTGCTGCCGGAAATGTTCACTCGACTTGAGTTTCTTCAGAGCCACCGGTTTCCCAATGCCAAACAATCTGGATGTGCTATCGCATCCCAGTATGGCATGAGCAAAGAGAAGGTTATCACATATATCCTTACCAAGTGCGGCTTGAACCAGATTGATGTTCCAGCATCTTGGTGTCTACTTTGAATTCAACTTTGGTTTATGTCTGAAATAAATGTCAAAGGATGTTTCTGATGCCTGACTGCAGAGGAGCACAAGTAGGTCAGTGTCATCCCCAATAAGGAAAGTGTTCTTTCTATCTGCTGATGCAATAGTTGTTTGCACCATCAGCACATCTGCATCAGCCTCTGCATGCAAGACTTCAGTACCATGCTGTTCAAAGTGGTCGCTGAGCAGAGTTATAAATCGCTGTTTATTTGTCTTGTTGGCTCGAAAATCGTCTCTCTTCAACGGACACACCATTTCTCTGGTGAAATGCACGGTGGCACCGATATTTGATTTGGTCCGTTTACCATGTGTGACATCTTCGGTGGACGGCCCACCTTCGTAACCATCAAATACAATGATGGCATGGTCATATTTGCCTGCAACATACTGGACGTACCGACTACAAATGGCGTCATATGTCTCGCCACCATTCCATTGAATTCTGTGCAAGAGAGCACCACTATCTAGGACATACTGTACGTCATTCGGTAGGCTAGATGTCCTAGAAGCATCAGGAAGTTGTTTCCACATTGCATCAGCCAATGTAGTTTGTCGGGTGCAAGCAGTACGTTGGTCGTTTCAAGCAGTGCTGGTGGGTAACTACAAAGTTCATATGTGAAAACTTCATTCAGATCCCCACAGTGCATCACTGCAGTAACCACATTCTGGAACAGCAGTTGTGGGTCGATTAACACAGACTCTGTGTGCGTCTTCACAGCTGTTTTGGCCCCTTGGGTTTTCACTTGATATTTCTTCTTGAATACATATTCCAAGACTTTTTGACTAACCATTCCATCCAAAATCTTCTTTCCAACATTGACGACATTGTCAACATTGACCGAGTCACCTGCAGTAACTCCATTGTCGATGCTGTGTAAGCTCGAATCATCATCAAATGGGCTTTTTGATGACAGGAATGCCATGATCTTGTGTGTCTCACTTGTGTCCCTCTCTGTACATGCTGTAGTTAAGTCTTTATGTTGGTCGCTGGTGGAGTAGCGCACCGACGTGTACTCTTGCAAGGCATTGTTCACCTCTACACAGATAGGGTTCGACAGTACCCATGTGAGTCTCTGTGATTCCTCCATCCCTCTCCCTCTAGTAAGTCCTCCCGTAGTCTTCAGGCTTCTCATGAGAACCTGCTCAATTACCAGGTCAGTTGACAACCCAGCCCAGTAACGGTCTGTACGTCGCACTACATGGAGTCCATTCTCAAAGTGTTGTTGAACTTCAGGATGTTGTACTGGTAACTGAGCGAGTCGCTGGAGATACACGTAGATTGATTTTGTGTATAAATTGTGACCAGCAGCTGCTAGGTAAGGTATCATACCATGAAAGACCTGCAAGTGCAAATTTCAGTCTCCAGTACATTCCGATTTGATGAATTTCCGAACAATATCAATCATGTCCATGTACTGCAGCCAAAGTTGCGCTGTTCGGAGTTCTTTCATGGGGTCTTTTTTTTTTCCTTCATTGCAGAATTTATCTTCTTTAAGACATCTGTTGAGAAGGCACTCTCCTCAGCCACTTCTCCTATTATCAAGGTATCATACATAGCCTATACTTTGTGCAGGTCAATCGCGTCACCATTCAGGGGAAGCCTGTCAGTTGCCTGTTCGCCCTCTGTGTCATCCATTGGTTTTCCATCTGCATCACCCATTTGTTCACCCTCTGTGTCAACCATTTGTTTGCCATTTGTGTCACCCATTCGTTTGCCATCTATGTCACCCAGTCTTTCGCCATCTGTGTCATTCATTTGTTCTCCATCTTTGGCACTCATTTGTTCACTACCTATTTTTTTTTTTTTGTATACCTTGGTCGAGGCTCGTATGAGAGCTAACACACAACTCGCAGCAAGGAGGCATGAGACAAGAGGGGCAGGAGTGGAAGGGACAAAACAGTGGGGAACAGACACATTAGGTGAACTGTGGAAGGGAGAGGGATGGGGATGGGACGGGGAACATGGCGAAGAGAAGATGGACATTACAGGGACTTTCAGGAAGGAAAGCAGGGGAATTGAAGGAAGTGGGCTTGGGTGGATGATCGGGGGTAGAAAAGATCGAGGATTTGGATGGGGGAAGATAAGAGGTGGTGGTGAACAGCTGTTTTGAAAGCCTGGAGGGAAGAATGGGAAAGAATAGAGTGAGGAAGTTTATTCCAAAGGTGGGAAAAAAGAGGAATGAAAGAGTGAAGATGAGCAGTGATTCGTGATTTTGGTAGTTTTACCAGAAGGGGGTTGTTGGCGGACCTTGAGCGCCCTGTGGAAATGTGGTGGGGACAAATCGCAGAGAGAGCAGGGGAGGCAAGGCTGGAGAGGAGTCGGTAGAAGACAGAAAGACCACTGACCAACCTGCGGTGATTGAGTGAGAGGCCCAAAGACTCAGCTTCATTGCGGGAGATGCCGATGCTCTTAAATGCCCTGGTTTCGACAGCGTGAAGCCGAGAAAGGTGGGAGGCAGGAGCACCAGCCCAGAGGGGAGAGCAGTACTCCATCAGGCTACGGACAAAAGCTTTGTAAGTGGTCAGGAGCTCAAGAGGGCTGAGGAAGGACTTTGCATGACGGAGGATTCCCAGTCGGCGACTTGCTTTTGAGGCGAGGTTGGAAATGTGACTTTCCCAGGAAAGGTCATGGCAGATAGTGAGACCCAGAAGCTTGAAAGAAAAGACTTCTTCCAGAGGATTGTTGAGAAAGTGGATGGGGGGGTTTCTAAATGGTCCTTTCAAAGAGACATAGTGAGAGTGTGAGATTTGTCTGGATTGAAAGACATGTTCCACGTGTTGGATCAGTTTGTGATTTTATCCAGATCTGCAGTGAGCGAAGAAGCTGCTGCTTGCCGGTCTGAGGGATGACAGATGGTACAGCAGAGGGTGGAGTCGTCGGCAAAGAGAAATAGAGGATTTTCCAGAGAGTCCGAGAGATCATTGATGAAAACCAGAAAAAGAACAGGGCCCAGAACGCTACCTTGAGGAACTACAGCTTGCACAGGAAGAGGGGATGAAAGAACTCCATTTAGGGCCACACGTTGACTGCGACAGGAGAGGAAGTCTGCGAGCCATGAGTGGAGATGGCCTTGAATACCATGGGAAGAGAGTTTGGTGAGTATGGCAGGGTGCCAGACTGTGTTAAAAGCACGTGATATGTCCAGGGATACGGCTCGGATTTCCTGTCTGGCATTGAGGACCTCCATCCATTGATGGGAGAGCAGAAGCAGCATATCCAGGGTAGAGTGACCTTGTCTCAAACCAAATTGATGATTCGAAATCAAGCCCTTGGAGAAGAGGAAGGATTTCATGTCTGAAGCGATGATGGATTCCATAACCTTGCTGATGATTGGGAGAAGGCTGATTGGTCTGTAGTTACAGGGATCTGTTTTTGCACCTTTTTTATGCAGGGCAGTGATGTTAGCAGATTTCCAAGCAGATGGCAGATGACCTTGGGCAAATGAGAGGGTGAATAGAACAGAGAGAGGGTGAATAGAACAGAGAGAGGGTGAGCAAGAGCTGAAGAGCAGGCTTTGAGGACACGTGGGCTGATGCCGTCTGGACCGGTTGCAGAATCTGACTCGAGGTTTGAAAGCAAGCTCTCCACCTTGTCAGGAGAAAAGGATACAGAGTCCAGGGACAGTTGGGTGCGACTGGGTAAAGTGGGTAGAGATAGTGATGGGTTTAGGACACAAGATTTAGCTGCAAACACCGAGTTTAGACATTCAGCTTTATCACGTGTGGTATCAGCAGTGCGGCCATTTGAGGTAAGGGAGGGGATGGAGGGGGAACATACACCAGAAACAGATTTAATTAAACGCCACCAGGATTTTGAGGAGGGAGAGAGGTTTGAGAGTTCAGACTTGAGATGAGAAAGATGTTGTTTTCTGGCTGTCCTGAGGGTAGATACACACTTGTTCCGAGCTTTGTGGAAAGAACTGAGATTGCCTTCAGTTGGGTTTGCTTTCCATGAGGCAAAGGCAAGTTGTTTCAGGACAACTGCCTCGCCACAAGCTTCAGTAAACCAAGGGCGGGACGAAGGGTAAGACAACTGAACATGAGAGGGGATAAATCTGTGCATGAGGGAGAGCAAGTTTCTTTGAAAGAATTCCCAGGATGAGTTGATGTTTGAGAAAGTAGTGATAGGAGACCAGTCTGTAAGTTTGATGGCTGCTCGGAGACCCTGCCAGTCGGCTTGAGTGAAATGCCAGACTCGACGGCGGTGAGGTGGTTCTCTGATAACAGCCAGAGAGATGTCCACTTTAACAAGGACGTGGTCAGAAGAACCAATTGGAGCGAAGGAAGAGCAGCAGATATTGTCAGGGAAATTTGTCAAAATCAGATCCAGAAGAGATGGAGTACCATTGGTTGAGATCCGGGTCGGGAAGTTGACCGATTGAGTCAGTCCCAATGAGTCGCAGAAAGCTTTTGCTGAGGTGCCATGGCAGGTGAGAGAGGTACCCACACCTAGCCAACTGGCGTGATGACAATTGAAGTCACCACATAAGAGGAAGAGAGAGTTTGGATGAGAAGATAGAAGATGGTCCATGTTTTCGGATAGTGAGGTGTAGATGGAGTCATCACTGTTCGGTGGACGGTATAGTACACATATAAACATGAGGTGGGAATGGAGGGGAAGCCGAAGCCAGAGGTATTCCTGGGGGTGTGGGGGAGTGAGAGCAGTGCATGGAGAGTGAGGAATAGAGTCTTTGATGAAGAGAGCAACACCTCCACCAGGACGAGGCTCAGGTCTGTCATACCATAAGAGGGAGTAACCAGTGAGAGATACTTGGGAGTCAGACACGTCTTGGGAGAGGAAAGTTTCTGTTGGGCAGATAATGTCTGGTTTGTCAGTGGCAACCTGTATGAAAAGATCTGAAAGGTTTGAACGAAGGCCCCGGATATTTGAGGTCCACACTTTTTATGAAGAGGTAGGGGAGGAGGCTTTGGGTGCAGGAGGTGGAGGTGAGGGGGAGGGTAGGACAAGGGATGAGGGGGGGAGGTAAGGAGGGTTGCTGAAAGAGTGTGGGGTATTGCAGAATAGCGAGGGGAGGGGCCGAATGAGGAGGAGAAAAGGCTCTGAGGTGCTGGAGGAGAGGGAGGACAAGAGACAAGGAAGAAGGCAGTTGAGGATTTGAGGAGGTGGAGTGAAGAGATGGAGGTGAGAGGGCAGTGGAGGGAGGAAGGTTGGTGGATGAGAGGGGGTGCAACTTAGGGAAGGAAGTGTGAGGGGGATGAAGATGGGAGAAAGGTGAGGGGGGAATTTTTGAGAGAGGTGAGAGGGAGGCTTGGAGGGAGAAGAGTGGGATGGTTGCTTTGAGAGAGAGAGTGAGGGGTGAGGGGGTGAGTTGGCATTGAAATTGGAAAAAAAGAATGGTTGATGGAAAGCGAACATCCATGGCAAACTGTGGTTTTCAAAAGTTTTAGGTCAGAGATGCGATTTAACACAATTCTTGATGGATGCAATGAAGGCGAATTCAGAGAATGGAGAGAAGAAGTGCTGTAATAGTTGGATTTTTTAGGCAAGGAATGAAGGAGAGGTCGAAATGAGAGCAGTCTGTTAAAATAGCAGAAGAGTAGTGCATTGTGAAACAGTAAAGAGTACCACATGTGTGAGAGAGGAAGATGAAGCATTATAAGATCGTTTTTGTTGTTAATATTAATGTATGAGAGAGTTCAACAGATTAGGTCATGGAAGTGTAGAAAAAAATCGAGGAAGAAGACGAGGAGGAAGTTAAGAGGAAGAAGAAGAAGCAGAATCGGGAGAAGGTGAGTGTGTTGTTGTTGTTGTTGGGTATATATATTTTTTATTATTATTTTTTTTTTTGAGATAAGAAAGAGATTAGTTGGGAGAATGGGGGATGTTTGGAAAGTGGGGAGGATGAAAATTGAAGGTAATGGGGAGAAAAAAAAACAAAAAAAAAAACGATCGAACACCGAGTGGAACCGGTAGGCCTCAAGCCTAGGCCTAGGCCTCACACACCAGGTAAGAATGTTGACAAAAATACTCACAAAATAGCACGATTTTTGAAACAAAACCGAACTAGGAACACACAGTAACATGCAGGTGAGAAAATTAAACAGTTAAAACGGGACAAATAACAACCGGAAACTTAACTTTGAGAACGTCAGCAGGGAGCCCCGAAGGAGACCTCTCGCCGCTCCAAAACCGGAACCAGAAGTCACCCATTGGCATATAATTTCTCTGTTCCATGTTTGCTTCATCATCAATGTTGTTTACTGGTTCACGAGCATCATCATCATTCTCTTGAATGTTGTGTGTACAAGGTACTAGAGTACCAAATCTCTTTGCCGCCGGCATAGTGTTCAGAGCTGCATCCACCAGAAAGTGTCCCCGAAAGGCCCTGTCATATGCCTTAAGACATCATGTGTGTGACTGTGTTTTTAGCATACACAAGTTCAAGTAAGCGTTGAAGTCCTGATCCTGTCATGATGTGCCCGATATACCCCAGGAAGCTCATGAGCATATGAAAACCACCCAGTCGTAGTTCAATTGCATGCGAGTCACTGTCTTCTGGCTCGCTCTTTATGATTGTCATAGCTTTCCACCACAGTGGCTGATCGAAAGTGAAAATTGGGGTTGCATTGTAGCGTTTGGCATGGTCACACACAAACACCAACATGGAATATATACAGGACATATCACCAGGGTTCATGTCTATCAAGGGTAAAAAGAGAACAGATGACTGCCCCAGGTGTGGGCCCTTCTGCACTGCCGGCATCATTCCGGACCATGCTGGACGTGGAAAGCGTACTGTTAGGGAGATCTCCCACAGGAGGTCGAAGTTGGAAGTTCTATCCTACTCATTCTTGTCTTCCAGTAATCCATACCTCAGTGAGGCTAATCCACCCCAAGGAGATGTTATGTGACGTATGTTGATGCGACCCACTGCTGCAACATCTTCCAATGTAACAGATTTGCGTAGTACTCTACTTGTGGTCTGTGTCCTTGGAGTTACAGTGGCAATTATGCCCATGCCGTGGAAAGTGTTCAGGCCATCAATTGTCCTAATGTTATCGTCTCCATTGTCGGCCACATACTGAATGAATTGGCCTTCAGTGTTGTTTGGTATGTCTGTTCCTTGGGTGACTGCTGCACTGCGCTCAAATTTCTGCACTTCCTTACATGAACTACAGAAACCGTGTGTATAGAGAGAGTCGATGAGAAATTTAGACCTAAAATGGTGGTGCATTTGTATGCCTAAACCTATCTGTAAGGGAGCAGTTAGAACTCTTGGTCAAATGCATTGCATAATAGCTTGGCCCAACGATGCTATTTTCTTATCGCCATCCTTCCCAACTGCGAGTTTCTGAAGCAGAAGTTTCGATGATTCAGGTAAGAATGACATTGCCTCGTCAGTAGATGTCATTGTACTTGAATCTTGGTATACCTCTTTTGTCTCTTCCACTGATTTGACATCACATTTAATCAGTTTGGCAGCAGTCTCAATGAGTCTCATTTTCTCTGCAGTGTTGTTGCTTTTCTTGGGTTGACTCGAGAATTTGTGGAGGATAGCGGATGCTTTTGGCGGAATGTAACCACATTTAGTTTTCCATTGATCTCGGTGATGGTTATGTTGGCACCAAAGTGTTTTTGAAGTTGATCTTTCATGTAAGTAAATCCATATGATTCACTGTCAGTGCCATCCATAAATTCATCCATTTTATGTATTAGATCTTGTATAGTTGTTTGTTCATCGCCATTGGCCTCCAGATACTCGGCTACCTTAATGAAAGCATTTGCTCATACTGAGTTGGAGGGTCTGCCCTGCTTAGGCCGTTTGGGAGGGATCATTTATTCTGCAACGAACTCATTTCGTATTTCTCTTCCTGTTCTAAAGTTTGTGCCGCAGAGGTTGTGGTATACCGCATCCTGCGCATACTCAATTCCACCTCTGACAGTGTCTGACCACAAATCATTGCGTTCTTTGCAGACCTGCATTATGGTCTTCTGGAAATCCATTGTTCTGACTGAGATAAGTTTATGTGTTGGTTTGTGGGGTTTTTTTTGCATCGCAAACACCACAAAATATGCAGTTTTCTTTGTAATTGAATGCCATACTTGTGGATCGAAGTGCACATGGTGAACTACTGGGAGCTGTGGAGTCATGTCCTCGTTTTTTGTTGTCATTGACTATGCACTCCGGGGAACAGAACTCTTCCCTACACTTGACCTGCAGAACTTGGCTGGGCACAGTACTAATATTTCTGTTCCGCAACTCATTAGCCTTGGCAATGCCTTCACATTCTTTGATGCGTAATGTGGAAGTTGGCTCTCCATTGGATCGAGGTTCCTCACAGAAAACACACTTGTCCATGATCAGCTAATTACACTGTAATATGAGAAGAAAGAAACACTTTAGCACGATGACAACAATAATACAATGTATCCAACATATCTTAGAATTTCATTAATTTCTGAAATGTCTGAACCAAGGAAATTTCAAGATGTTTTATTTATATACTGTATGAATCCCAAGTAATTGCTTATATTTGGCTATTTATAAATACGGGCCCATAGGGGCGGGCCTGTAGGTGAAGTCTCTCTCTCTCTCTCTCTCTCTCTCTCTCTCTCTCTCTCTCTCTCTCTCTCTCTCTCTCTCTCTCTCTCTCTCTCTCTCTCTCTCTCTCTCTCTCTCTCTCTCTCTCTCTCTCTCTCTCTCTCTCTCTCTCTCTCTCTCTCTCTCTCTCTCTCTCTCTCTCTCTCTCTCTCTCTCTCTCTCTCTCTCTCTCTCTCTCTCTCTCTCTCTCTCTCTCTCTCTCTCTCTCTCTCTCTCTCTCTCTCTCTCTCTCTCTCTCTCTCTCTCTCTCTCTCTCTCTCTCTCTCTCTCTCTCTCTCTCTCTCTCTCTCTCTCTCTCTCTCTCTCTCTCTCTCTCTCTCTCTCTCTCTCTCTCTCTCTCTCTCTCTCTCTCTCTCTCTCTCTCTCTCTCTCTCTCTCTCTCTCTCTGAAAAGGCACATCCGCGGGTCCCCAGCAATATTCCTGGCAAGTTTTAATCATGCAAAATAAATAATAATAAAAAATATATTAATAAATAAATATTAATTGTGATGTCATTCGTGACGTCATAGCACCGTGTCCTGTCATTGGTCGACAGATAAATGGCCGTAACTTGGGAACCGCTCGTCCAATTAATATCAAACCTGGAAAAGCACATCCGCGGGGCCCCGGCAATATTCCTGGCAAGTTTCAATCAGATCGGACCGCCGATCGTGCAAAAAAATAATGAATAAATAAATAAACATTAATTGTGACGTCATTCGTGACGTCATAGCACCGTGTCTTGTCATTGGTCGACAGATAAATAGCCGTAACTTGGGAACCGCTCGTCCGATTGATATCAAACCTCGAAAAGGCACATCCGCGGGTCCCTGGCAATATTCCTGGCAAGTTTCAACCCAATCGGACCTGTGATCATCCAGTTATTAATAATTTGGGGAAAAATTGGCATGATAAGGTGAGAAGGTGGAACGACACCTTCAGCTGCCATATATACACCTTTTCACCACTGAAAAAGCAATAAAATGGCCATAACTTGGGAACCGCTCGTCCGATTGATATCAAACCTCGAAAAGGCACATCTGCGGGGCCCCGGCAATATTCCTGGCAAGTTTCAATCAGATCGGACTGGCGGTTGTCGAGAAATGGCGGTCGCAGACAGACAGACAGATAGACACACACACACACACACAGAGATTGCTGGAATTATAGATAGATGCTAGTTTTGGCGCCATTTTGGTGGCCATTTTGAATGTGAAGTCTGTGACAAGTTTAAAAATGCCAGAAATTGGTTTATTGTGTCCAATAACATGTACCTACGTGTTTCACATATATTTCTAGCACTATTACTTGCTGATATAGGGCTGATTCTAAAATTATCAGTTTTGGTGGCCATTTTGGCACCCATCTTGAAAAATAAACCTGTTCCCCAACTTGGATTTTCGGTGACTTTTAGTATGTAATTCTATAGCATACTTGGAGTGAAAAAAACACTTGAATGGTTTCTATTGCAATTTGTGGTGGGTTTGGCGATATATTTTCAAAGATTCCCTGGCCTATTGTGTGCGTAGTTTCTGAGAAGAAAGCAAATACGTCTTTTGGAGAACAACCTCCCCCTCCCCACCCCGTAAACTCTCTCTGTAGACCCACTCAGACCACGATATTTTTTTAATTAAATGCCATGAACAAACTTTGGTACATCATGGGTTTTTGTCCTTGGGTATGGCCAATATGGGGTGCGCTAAAGTTTAATCTCTCGGTTCTGCAGCCATGTGACTGCGTCAGGGGTGAGTTGGTGGAGGGATAAATGTCCTCCCAACAGCTGCTGCAAGGAACAGTGTGATGTGATGTGCTCCATCGTCTGGACTGCTCCGCAGTCACAGAATGCATCCAGACGAATTCTCCATCAGTGGAGGTATCTACCACAATGGCCCTGTCCAGTGCAGAGCCTGTTGAGGGCTGTCCATTGCCAATATGGAAAAGTGAAACTGGGTGAAGCAATGGTTGTATAATGTACAATATGTTTATTTGGAGCTGAGGCAGCCTCCCAGCTGGCCCTCCACAAGTCGGATTCACTTTGATGGGCTCCAGTAAGCAGCTCGGCACGATTACATGGTGGTTTTCAGGACTTAAGGTGACAGCGTGGATGTTCAATGAGAAGGTGCTGTGCTTGAATTTCAGGAAGCAAAATGCAGCTGAAGTATGGGGATGACTACACATCCCTTCAGATCGCTGGCAGAGCAATGTTGCAGAGGATAGGAAGCCACTTAGACTTTGTTGATTTGAGGGTTCCAGACAATGTTCTCATTGTGGCATTTCACTGCACGTCGATGGCCTTCGTATGGGCACACACCAGCCAGACTGATACACAACACTCTGCCGTCGAGTATATGAGGGCGAGAGCTGCCATGCATACGGTGTTAGTGCCGGCTCCCCACAATGTTCCAGTCAGTTTCCGGATAAGGTTTAAGTTTACCCTGACCTCCTTCTTGCATCTTTGTAGGTGTTCTTTGTACGTCAAGGACCAGTCAAATGTAAACCCCTAGGTATTTGGGATTGTGCACATTTTCAACTTTCACACTACAAAATGTCACATCTACCTCTGTATTTGCTGTGCGATTATCAAGACAGTGGGTGCAGATGGCAGTTTTGTTGGAGTTTGGATGGGGCTTTGATTTGAACAAGTACTCCTCCATTCTGCCCAGGTCTCGGGTGAGTTGGTTCCCCACAGATTTTAGGTTGGTGTCCTACGCTAGGAATGCAATTTCATCAGCATAGGTGAGTTTGAAGGAGGTATTCATGGCAGGTTGCTAACAGAGGTTAAAGAGAGTGGGGGCTGTAACAGATCCTTGAGGGAGGCCATTGTTTAGTGTTCGAACATGGCTGGTTTTGCCATTGAGGCTAATGCAGATCTTTTGCTCCCCAAGGAATACCTACATGAGTCTGATTGTCTTCTGACAACGGAAGACTTTTGAGATGTTGAGAATGAGCCCAAGGTGCCACACTGTCACAGGCTGATGACAGATCCAGCAAGGCAGTTGCCATCTCTTGTGTTTTTTTTCTGGATGCTAGCCTCGATGATGGTGGAGAGGGCAAGATCCTGATCACAGGTACTGTGACCGGACCAAATGCCCCCCCCTGCTCATCAAGAAGGCCTCCAGGGTGGGGGTTAAACAGAATAGTAGGGCTCTCTCCATCAGCTTTCTCATCACCGATAGCAGGGCTATAGAGTGGTAGTTACACGGCAAGTCTGCTGGCTTACCAGTTTTAAAGATGGCAATAACATTAGCCGTCTTCCAGGCTGGAGGAATTTGCCCTGTTTCATCAACAGCAGTAAGTAGGGCTACCAACCAGATATGACACTTTTCTCCAGGGTTTTGAAAGAATTCAGGGAAAATTCCATTGGCCCCTATGACTTTGCCATTTTTGGTTGCTGATTGTGTGCCATCAGTGTTTTTTTGTTTATATGAGGCTGAGAGATGGCTGCTCAGTGGGCTTTGGTGGAGGTTTTGGAAGTAATCCCTTTTCCCTCCTGCCTTTGTGATTTGGAGGTCGGTGCCTTTGAGGTCTGGAGGAGGTGATATGCAATTGGAATCAAGGGAAACTCTTGAGATGGCAGCATTAGTGCTTTCTGCAGCACCCAGTTTCTTCAGCAATGCCCATGCCTTGCGGCTGCTGTGGGTGAATTCTATTGACTCCACCAACTTCTTCCAGCACTTCAGATGTTCAGCGTCAAGAGCCTCAATTTGTGCCTGTGTGACGTCTGGGTTCCCAGTTTTGTTGTACTTCTTTCAGAGCCTTTCATTCTCCACTGTCTAGCAAGGTGTGTTGGTCTTGTGGAAGCTGCATGGTGTGGTATGGGTGGCAGCAAAGAGAAAGAGGTGTACAAATCATGTGTATTTTAATGGGGCAGGTGGTATATCCTCAATCTTGGATTCAGCTGTTTTGGGGAAAGCGGTCAAATCTGCCTTCCTGAAGTTTCAGCGTGTTTTTGGCTGGGAGTGCACCATCAGAATCTCGATACCAAACATCATTGGTGATGAAGGTTCTGGTCAAGTTTCATTGAAATTGTGTGTGTAGTTTATGAGAAGAGAGCAAAGACCTATTTTGGGGGGAAACCCCCTGCAGATCCCCTAAAGGGCCCAATTTTTTTTATTTTTGTAATGCCATGAACAAACTTTGGTACATACCTGATGATGAAGGTTGTGGTCAAGTTTCATCAAAATCGTTTGTGTAGTTTCAAAGAATAATTTTCCAACAATTGTGGGGAATGACTGACTGACGGACGGACGACATACCATCCCATAAACTTGTTGGAACTATGTTCCAGAGGAGCTAAAATTATGACCACTGGACCTGTAGCTTATCTGGGCCCTAGCTTAATTTTGTAAACCAAATTTGGTAGCATTCTGACTAATGGGTGGGGAGAAGAAGATTTTTGAAGGAATTTACGCAATCGCAATTTTGACACAATTCCATTCATGTAATCGGCATGACCTCCACAATTTACCACACTTACCAGACAAAGGAACAAATTTGATGATAGCCCAAATTTGGTAGCATTCTGACTGGTGGGACTGGAGAAGATTTTTGGAGGAATTTGCGTGACCGTCATTTTGACCTATGTAAAGTCACATGACTGGAAAGTGCTTTGCAATCCCCATTATCAGTCTGGAGCAGAAACTTGCTACCAAATTTCAGCTGGATCGGCCCTGCGGTTTAGCAAGAGAAGTCGAAATAGGAGACAGATGGACGGATGGACAGAGAGTGCATGATGACAACACCTCAGGAATTCCAATTCCAGACAAGCTAAAAAAAGAAGGAAAAGTAGGACCACTGGACCTGTAGCTTATCTGGGCCCTGTCCTAATGTTGTATCCCAAATTTGGTAGCCTTCTGACTAATGGGTGTGGAGAAGAAGATTTTTGAAGGAATTTACGCAATCGCAATTTTGACACAATTCTATTCATGTAATCGGCATGACCTCCACCACTTAACATCCCCACCATGGCCTGATGTTGTAACTCAAATTTGGTAGCATTCTGACTGGTGGATCGGGAGAAGAATTTTGAAGGAATTTCATGTCCGCCATTTTGACCTACTTAAAGTCACGTGACCATAACGAGCTATGCAATCCCAATTATCAGTCAAGAGTGGAACCTTGCTGCCAATTTTCAGCCAAATTGGCACAGCGGTTTGGCCGGAGAAGTTAAAATAGGAAATGGATGGTGTACGGCGACGATACCTTCTCTGGAATTCTAATTCAAGATAAGCTCAAAAGAGCATCACTAATCAGGTTCTTCTTTCCATGTGTAAGTTTGCTTTTTGACCTTGCCTTGATGCTTAGATCTCTCACAACATCTTTATTAATTGAACCATGTATTTTCCTTATTTGATGTGGTTTCTTGGGGTACAGATATGCCTTCAGCATGATAAATTATTTTGGGGAGAGTATGTGTGTCAAATATTTGACACACTTCTGGTCACGGAAATCAATTTTAGTAACGTTAACCACTTGTGCCACGAGCATGCACACCAAATTCCCTTCCACTCTCAAATCTAATTTTGCGGAGTTCAACTCCAGCCTGACCACGTCCGAGTCCTAATTAGGACCATAACCCAATGGCATTGCAGTATGTTGTCCTACACCACACCCCACCACCCCTCTTGTCCTCTCTGTTGCCCCAGTGTTTGGCTTACAATTTAAAGAGTGTAATTATATTCTTTAATTAATACCTAGCGATAAAACATTTACAATTACAAAGGTGAGGTGTGATGCATTAGTGCATGAAAATTTTTTTTTCCATGAAGCGTGGGTAGAAAATTGCATCACAGAACTTGCATGACGTGTCTCTTTTCTACAATAGGAAATCAATAGGTAGGTATTACATTGAAAAAATTCTGAAGTATAACATTTACTTCTGAAAGAAACGTACATCTTATTCATTGTCCAATTCTAAGCATGTTTTGTTTTGGGCGGAATTGTACTTCATTTCAAATACAATTCAAGAACACATTTTGTGAATGGCTCCAAGTCGGTCTTTAAAAATAGCCAGGGTACAATTAGGATGGTGAATTGCTGGTGGTGGGGGACAAGGTCCGTCACAGAGTTCGCAAGACAAAAAGTACACCTGAAACCCGTGAGAGCTCCAAAGGCCGAACCATGGGAAAAGCACATGGAATGGCAGAGGAAGAGCTAATTTTGCACAATAATGCAATCAAGTCTCTCATCAGCAGCCAGTTTTAAACAGAGATCAATCTTTAAAACGATCTTTGCTCGATACATACCGTTCACAATTTGATACAGTGGAAATATAATTTGATGATGGAACGGGGTAAAAACATAAAATTAGGAAGATAGTTTTGCATGGGGAAGTGAGGGGTGAGAGGTATGCAGTGGGGGTGGGAAGAGGGTATTGGAGGGTGGTGAAATATACTTCGCCGAGTTGGTATTCTGTTTGCCATTAAATGTCTCGTCTGGGTTAACTCTCTGACATGGTCTGATGCATCTATTGAATTCTTCAATGCTCGGAGCATGGCTGTTCGGCTGATGCATTGCCCCTTGTAGATTAGAGTGGCAATTTGTAATGGTTTTTTTTGGGGGGGGGTACCTTGGATAACTCGCCTACTCTTTGCGAGAAGGCTGCCTTGGTATCTTTAGCATCCACCAACTAATTATTCATTTGTATGCAGCACAAGGCTGCGCGGCAGCATCATTGGCTGAGGGTGCAGATGTGCTGCTGATGCATTGCCCTCTGTTGCTTTGGGCAGGAATTTGGAATTTGGACATGATGCCGGGTGATAGCTCGCCTACTCTTCACAAAGGACACCATGGGATCATTAACGTCCAACAACGAATACTGGCACATAAGACGCCTGTTTTAAGTCCATTCGAGGGACAGCACATACATTGATGAATCACCCTGCCTGTGAAACACCGGGATGAACCCAGGCGAGGCAGCTTAGAGGTGTGCAGCTACATCTAGGCTATCTTGCCAGCCTGGACTCAACTAAAAGCCTGCATCTTCATGCATGCGAGCAGAGAGTGGTCAATTTCTAAGCACACTGCTTCGGATGATGAAGTAAACGCGAATCTCTCGAATGTCATCACCTTCATGACGTACAGCACCTAAAGAAAGTCTACACTTTCTTTCAGATTTCAGATTTTTTTTTTCACCTTTTGTTGCCTTATAACCTGGAATTTAATTGCATTGAATCAGACTTTCTCCCCACCTAAATTTACACATCGTAACCCACAACTTCCAAATGAAAAATAAATTGTACAAATTTCAGAAAATTAATTAAAAATACAAAATTAGAATATCTTGATTGGATAAGTGTCCACCCCCCCTTATAATAGCAATTGTAAATTGGCTCAGGTGTAACCAATCACCTTCAAAATCACACACCAAGTTAATTGGCTACCACCTGTGGTAAATATAGTGATTCTGATTATTGCAGAATATAATCAGCTGTTCCTGTTGGTTTCCTCTGCTGGGAGTGCTTTCACAGCAAAGACTCAACCATGAGCACCAAGGAGCTTTCAAAAGACCCCTGGGATTAAGTTGTGAAAAGGCACAGATCAGGGGATGGGTATAAAAAATATTTCAAAGGCCTTGAAAATCCCTTGGAGCACAGTCAAGACAGTCATTAAGAAGTGGAATGTGTATGGTATCACCAAGACCCTGCCTAGATCAGGCCGTCCATCCAAACTCGATGACCAATCAAGGAGGAGACTGATCGGAGAGGCCACTGAGAGGCCAATGGTAGCTTTGAAAGCACTACAGGCCTTTATGGCAAAGACTACTCACCATGTGCATGTGATAACAATATCCCAAACACTCCACAAGTCTGGCCTGTACGGTAGAGTGGTGACTCAAAAAAAGCCGACCTTGAGTCCTATTTGTGGTGTGCAAAAAACCACTCCGGAGATTCTAAGGCCATGTGGCAAAAAAAGTTTTTTGGTCTGATGAAATCTAGATGGAACTTTTTGGCCGAAATGCCAAATGTTACATTTGGTGCAAACCCAACAAAGCACATCACCCAAAGAACACCATCCCTACTGTGAAGCATGGTGGTGACAGCATCATGTTAATGGGGATGTTTCTCATCAGCAGGGACTGGGGCACTTGTTAGAATAGAAGGGGAAATTGATGGAGCAAATACAGAAAAAGCCGACAAAAAAAAACCTGAAATTGGACGGAATTTCACCTTTCAGCATAACAATGACCCAAAGCACACAGCCAAAGCTACACTGGAGTTTCTGAGGAACAAAAAGATAAATGTCCTTGAATGGCTCAGTCAGAGCCCTGACCGAACTCCAAATGAAAATCTGTGGCATAACTTGAAGATTGCTGTCAATCGACACTCCCCACGTAACTTAACTGAACTTGAACAGTTTTGTACAGAAGAATGGGCAAATATTTCCCAATCAAGGTGTGCAAAGTTGGTAGAGACCTATCCCATCAGACTCACAGCTGTAATTGCTGTTAAAGGTGCTTCCACCAAACATTAACTCGGGGGGGGGGGGTGGACACTTATCCAACGAAGATATTCTAGTTTTGTATTTTTAATTAATTTTCTGAAGTTTGTATAATTTGTTTTTCAGTTGGAAGTTGTGGGTTACGATGTGTAAATAAAAGGTGGAAAAAAGTCTGATTTAATGCAATTTAAATTCCAGGTTGCAAGGCAACAAAAGGTGAACATTTTGAAAGGGAGTGTAGACTTTATACAGGTACTGTTGGGGAGAAACAGAATAGTATGTTGTTCGAGGATAAAGGGAAAAGAGTTAAACGAGGTTGGGAAGAGATAAAAGAGTAAGAAGGGAAATAAGGAGAATGTGTCGAAAGGGGAAGAAAAGAAGGGGTTCAAAATTCCACTATGCTGTGCACATACATATATGCTCCCCCCCCCCCCCCACATCCCAATACTGAAAGACAAGGGAGGTGCAAAACCTATTGATTGCTGCAAATGATGTACATATTTCACTTTGGATCGCACAACATCGAGGAGTGAAATTAGGGAGTGTAGCGTACAGTGAGACACGACACTCAATTGCACTGTGGACTTGGAAACAGAAATGATAATAAATGCTAAGAAAGGGCTTGGCTAAGTAGAGTACAGTCTGATTCTTGCTTAAAAGGACATCTTGAAAATGTGGTCTTTCCAGAATAGATCAGGTCTCATATCACGGTGACAATAAACATTTGTTGAAGAAAAAAAATCTGAAGCAGTGTACAGTCTCTGTTTTCAACATATTCATGGCAAGACTGTGGTGTCACTCCAATGGGAGTTCAGGAACTTTCACCAAGAGCAAATGGAGAATAAGTAGCAATCAGAAAATATATTTTATTGGAGGAAGCAACCTTCAAGAGCATACATGAATTATGAGTGCAAAGAAATTGTGGAATGTTGACCTCACTCACCTCACACTCCTCCTTCCCATTTGCTTTACGCCTTCTTCTTTCCTCTACGACTATTAATTGCTTCCTCTTTTATGTGGGAAGAGTGGGAATGGAGCAGTGACAGGGAATAGACAGGTACATGCTGGGAGAGAACAGAAGCTTTGACCACACAAATTGTGCCACCTTGGCAGAAAAGTCTGTCTCAGAGCATCCTCTGAATGGAACATTAATGCCAAGCAAAATCTGCATTGTATGTGAATTCAAAATATACTCCCACATGGATCTTGGATGATGTGGACCAATATCAAGCGCATACATTGCTGTGATGATCATACTATTGTAATTATATTTTGGTGAACAAATGGAAGCTTGATGAATCAAAAAACAGCACCACATCATTGCGATTCCACTCACAGAGGATGCATTGTGAGTCACCATACTGCTGGGGGCTTTTAAACCCAGAGGACTAACCAACCATTGTGTTGTTTCCCGACTGCAAGTTCAAAACACGTGGCACACTCGCACATTATTTTTTCATGTGGGAGCAAGTCTAGTAGAAGAATCGAGGTATAGCAAGCCTAGCTCAGCTTTTATGACTGTCAACCAGAGCATGACACAAAGGGAATTTCATTGAAAATGCAATATCAGGCAGTAATACATTTCCCGTGCCATCTATTTGCTGTGCATACACTTGAGGAGGCAGTCAGCTGAAATTAAACTTGAAAGGAAAAAACAAGTAGGAGGACAGGAGAGAGAAAAAAAAAGAGGGCCGGGGTGTGTTTGCTTGGGGCAAGGGAAGAAGTTTGATGAGAAGAGGGGGGAAGCATTTTTATTTGCCATTATCGAGACTGTAATAAATAGAAGGGCCTCTCAGGCAATGGGTCCATATAGAATGACCTATGCTGTTAAGGGATATTTATGACTTAATAAGGCAAGCATAGTGTGTGTATGTTGTGTATGTGTGCAAAATGTTCTTGAAGCAATACTCATATTTCAAGACATGCCAAAAAAGTACAACTTTATATTAAATTATATATATATATATATATATATATATATATATATATATATATATATATATATATATATATATATATGAGTATTGTCATAGCATAGTTTGCTCCAGTAGCCTGGTATGAGTCTGGCGAGTTCCCCCAATGCAACAATAAGGGTCAACCGACTGAAAGAACCCCCCCTCCCCCCCACTTGCTGGATGACGTGTCCACTTTTCATGATACCGTACTGATTGGGTCATCTGAGCCGGCCGAGAGTTACGCCAATTAGCACCACACATCTTGCTAATTTGGCCAAACAAAGCCAGAGGCACGCGGCATGGACTTTGTATGTTGTGGTGGTATTAGCCACTGCCAATTTACCTTCAAAAGGCTTTCCTAATTGCGAAGTGTTGGACCACGAAAACACAAATTCACCCCAACATCAGGTATATTTAATGAGCAAACAATGGTCACAGGGAAAAGAATCTACAAGAAACAATGCGAGACAAACCAGTCCAAAGAAAAACAGCTCATACCTTTAACTTGATCCTAAAACCAAAACAGTATTTGAATAAATGAGTAAACCAACCCCTTACATAATATCGAATACATGCCCAGGATAGCAATGATAAACAGAGATACTTAAAGAGCGATACCTTATGGCCCGACAAGTACACCACGGAAGATAGTGTTACAATCGGCAAAAGTACAAATCAAAAATCAAGAGTCAAACACTAATTTAATTTGGGGTTCCAGTAATGAAATATACATATATACAGCAAATAACCCAAGGCTAATGGGCCTACCTCCAACGATGAGAAAACTGGTGTCAGCCTGAAACCATAGCCAGAATCGCAGATGCCACTCCCATGGTGAGACCTCAAGGTAGCAGTCCGATTGCCGGCAAGAGGGTGAGGAAGGTCGGAATGATTAATGCCATGAGGTCCCTTGATGGCTTTGTGTTCCCACTGACCTCCTAGCTCTCAGCTCAAAGGGGTTTTTCTTCTCGGCAAACTCTGCAAAGGAGTCCCACCGCAACGCTGAGATGAGATGACCGGGCCTCAGCCGCCTCTCACAAGCAGGCAATGTAGAAGTCGGCCTTTCTGTCACCGCCTCGAGGTTCCAGGGCTGAATCAATCCTTCTTCTCCCCCCACCATCCGAGGTGCCCCAAATCTCTTTCAGCTCTTCGAAACAGCAGGCAGTCAGCTCCTTGCTTGTTCTGGTTATTTCCTCACTTCGGGGTCAGCACACCAAGACAGAACAGGAACAAACTCCAAGTCCAAACTAAAGAACAAAACTCAAGCTGCCATCATCTCTGGTTCCCTCTCCGAAACAACGGCAGGTTCCCACTTAAAACACAGCAGATTTTCACCTCGAAGAACACCTGGTTACCACTTCCTGCACTCTGGCCAATCATGGGAATTTAAATCCTGGGCCATACCATGCAAGTCACACTTGGGGGAAGTGGGGGGTAGGTGTGGTGTGGGAGAGGAAGAAGATGTCGCAGACTATAACACCTAACAATTCAAATCTTGAGTCCGACCACGTAAGTCAATCTCAGGGAGGAAGAAGAGGTCAAAGACTGTAACAATAGACAGAGGGAATAACATGACAGAAGGAATACCCTGCAGGATAATTGCAGTTGTGGCCACTCCAGCAGCAGGGAATGCCCTGGTGAGTCCCAAGACTTGTCCTGTACATTCGGGCTGAGGACTGAGGAGAGGGTGTGGCTCTGCCCTGGATCAGAGAGGCACAGACCATCGCTTTCACCCAGCAGATTCCAGGTATCTCCTCTACTTCTGTGATTGCTATGCCCTTTTATGCCCATGGCCCGTGGATCATCGATGATGCACCATGCCCTCCCCTCTCAATCACCATAAGTTGAGTGGGGCTTGTCAATGTTTGAAAGACTGCCCCCTCTACTTGGTGAACGATGCTTTAGAACGAAGGGGCAACGTGGTGACTTTCCAGCCCAGCTACTGCCTAAAGGCCAAGCAAAATGCTAAAAATAACATAAAGACAGATTCACAAAAGTAAGGACATAAAACACAGGCTCACAAGGATGAGACTTTTTCGATTTAAACACCAGGATAGATAGATCGATGGTGTCTATCTATAACATAAATGACACAAATCTAATATCACACTCTATTAACTTATGCAAAGACATATACGTAGGATATAACTGAACAAACTATGCTGAGAAATGTTAACCCGTAGTAGCCATTGACACAACCCCACCCCACCTTCCTCTTTCAGACTCTCCTGAGTCTGCACTCGGAAGGGGGAGAAGTATCGGGCCTGACCCCACTTATCGTACAGTACAACTCCCCACCCTAGTCAAAGAACCCACTGAAAAATTCAACAACAGTATCAACCCTACTCTAATGTGTCGCTCCACTAATCCTGATGTATTCACTCACTATAGACATACTGATACAGTTCTAAATCCAGATTAAATTTCAACAAATGTGTAGTTATGGAGAGGATTAGTCACGAGTGCACCGGGAGGGTCTCTTCTTCTTCTTGTTCTTGGGAGTCCATGAAGTCTACAAAGTCTCTAGCTCCCCTCCCCTACCCGGTAACATTCCCCTCCCCAATGCTGTCTATCAGAGTCCTGTGTCCCAGCACAATAATTGTCCCCGGTGACCACAGGGCCTTCCAGCACCCAGTGCTTTCCTGGCCCAAATGGCCTCTCCACAACTGGAGTTATTCACGATTAAAACAAACAGGCCCATGTCGCTTCTCAAACAGGTGAGTCTTCGGCCCATTACACAAGTAAGCAAATGGCCCTTGTGGCCAAACAAGCAATGGAAATAAACTTGGCCCATTTGACCTTGACACGAGTGTGAATCTTCAGGCCTTTATGGCCCATGAACAAATTATACATGGCTTAGAGCATAATTATACATTAGAGCAAAAGGGTGGCATGGCTCATGGCAAAAATGGCACAGCAGATGGTATGGCTGGCAAGCCAAGACTGTCAAAGGCTGGTTGGCAAATGGACGGGCAGGTGTGTGGCCGGCAGATGTTTGAGCTGGCATATGTCATGAGCTGGAATATGGTATGAACAGGCAACAGATGTTGCCATTGATGATGGCAGGAGCATGCAGTGGCAGCAGGTAGGGCAACTATTTGAGGAGTAGGCCTTGAACAATACAAAAATATATTTGACAAATACAGCACAAGGTATGATTTCACATGGAAAATTGGACTAAAACACAAACAGCAACACATGACCGAGATACAACAGGAAAACATGACGGGTCCGGTTCTGAAAATCGTGCTTCAATGAGGAGGAAAGGGACAGCTGCAGATTCGACCAATACGTGGAGAAATCCCCAAAACGGAAGCAATACTTTGAAGTATCTTGGGAAACAAAAACAGGTCAACAGGAGACCTATTTTGTAGCAACTGCAATTTGAAAACCAGATTGGTACTTTTGGCTGTCAGGCTGGAAACCGGATCAGGCTGTCAAAATGTTTGGCACAGGATCAAGGTTTCCAGCTAAGGGAGCAACAAAAATTTGTGGTTTTGACACCTCAATCACTTTTGTTGGAAGAACAATGGAGTGTGGTATGAAAACAGGAGCAGATTTTATGAGACAATGAATCGTAAACCAGTTAGGTGGTGAGGTGGGTGGGACAGGTTGGAAGGAAATAGCAATAGGAAGGGATGACGAAAATGAGATAGAAAGACAGAGACTGTGCTGAATCATTTATAATGTATACAATGTTGCTAACATAATCAAAGTTCTGATAATTCCATTTTTATGCCAACTCAGAGATCAGTGCAATGGAAGTAGAGTTCAAAACTAAACTATTTCACTGCGTGGCACCAGCAACTCTAGGCCTATACCACAATGCCATTGTGAAATTGATCCTGACCAACAGGTTGAGACTGAAACAGGTGTTCGAGGGTGGTGCTGCCATCCCCAAGCTCCACACACACACACACACACACACACACACACACACACACACACACACACACACACACACACACACACACACACACACACACACACACACACACACACACACACACACACACACACACACACACACACACCATTTTCAATAATGTTACATACATCCCCATAACTTCATCCACCCTTAATTTCCTTTATTCCTTTCCCTCTTCTCTCCCATTCCCCCTAACATCCCATCTTTCCTCCTCTTCTTTCTCTACCGCATCCCCAGATTTCTCTTTCAACTGAACCACCTCCATCCACAATTGCCGACACAATATTTACAATCGATTTTTCTTTCAACTAAAGGTTGAAAAGAGGACGTTTACCACCGTGGTAACCGAGGTGAGGCTGGTGTCTCAAGCTTTCAGGAGAGATTAACTTTTGCTCTTATGAAGAGTGAATGCTCAAAAGCACAAAGAACCTTAAACTTCGTGCCAGCACATCTTGCTTCAAATTGTGCTAAACACGCTTTTTGGGGGGGGGGGGGTGTGCACTGCTGAGGCTCGTATGAGAGCGAGCACACAGAATGCACAACAAGGGGAGCAGGAGACAAGAGGGGCGGGAGAGGGAAGGACAAAAAAGTGGGGAACAGAGACATGAGGAGACCTGTGGAAGGGAGAGGGATAGGGTGGGGTACACAGCGTAAATAAGATGGACACAACAGGGACTTTCAGGTCCTCACACTACAGAGACTTTCAGGAAGAAAAGCAGGAAATTTGAAGGTGGGTTTGGGGTGGGTTATCAGGGGTAGAAAAGATTGTGGTTTTGGATGGGGGAAGAACGGAAGATTAGAGATTGTGGTGAACAGCTGTTTTGAAGACCTGGAGGGAAGAGTGGAATTGAACAAGGTGAGGGAGTTTGTTCCAAAGGCAGGAAAAAATGAGGAATTGAAAGAGTGAAGGTGAACAGTGATTCATGATTTTCGTAGTTTTACCTGAAGGGGGTTGTTGGTGGACCTTGAGCGTCCTGCAGAAATATTGGGGGAGGGGGGGAACATATCTCAGAGAGCAGAGGGGCGAGGCCGGAGAGGAGATGGTAGAAGACAGAAAGACCACCGACCTGCCTGCGGTGAGAAAGAAAGAGACCCGAAGACTCAGCCTCATCGTGAGAGATACCAATGATCCTAAATGCCTTGGTTTCCTCATCGTGAAGCCGATAAAGGTGAGAGGATGGAAGCACCAGCCCAAGGAGGAGAGCAGTACTCCATCAGGCTGCACACGTAAGCTTTGTATGTGGTCAGGAGCTCAGATGGGCCAAGGAAGGACTTTGCACGATGGAGGATTCCCAATCGGCGATTGGCTTTGGAGGCAACGTTGGAAATGTGGCTTTCCCAGGAAAGATCATGGCAGATAGTGAGACCCAGAAGCTTGAATGAAAGGACTTCTTCAAGAGGATTGCTGAGAAAGTAGATGTGGGGGGGGGGGGTCCAGACAGTCCTTTTGGAGAGACTTAGTGAGAGTCTGAGATTTGTCAGGGTTGAAAGACATGTTCCACATGTTGGACCAGTTTATGATTTTATCCAGATCTACAGAGTGTGAAGAGGCTGCTGCTTACCGCTCTGAGGGATGGCAGATTGGGAAATATGGGAAATATGGCAGAGGCTGGAGTCATCAGCAAAGTGATAAAGAGGATTTTCCAGATAGTCAGATAGATTATTGATGAAAACCAGAAAAATAACAGGACCCTGAACACTGCCTTGAGGAACTCCTTTTTATCAAGATTTTATCAACATTTATTTGATAAAATCCATTATTTATCTTGCCCGCCAGAGCAGACCGACATTTTCTTATCACCATCTTCATAGCATTCTCTTTTAGCATCAAAGCAGTTGCTGTGTTACCGAAGCAGTTTGCTGGCAAGGAAATATGCTGGGTGGTTTGCCATTGCATTCCCAGGAGGAATTTGTTCAGGATCCCAGCAAGAACTTACTTGCGCTTGGCAAAAGACAGTGTGGGATCTTTAACATCCACTACCTGCAATACTTGCAGACAGGACATCCGCTATAACGTCTATGCGAGGGATGGTACACTTTGTGATGTAAAATCCTGTCTGTGAAGCAACAATCAGGGAGTTTATAATCGGATTGGGAATCAAACCCAGTCCAGCCAACTCAGAGATTAGTCCCATTGCATCATCCTGCCAGATATTCCTTTCTAAGGCTATCTAATATTTATTACTCCAAAGGTGGGCCCATTCTGTTTTTCACCATGTTACATAAAGAGAGTCTTGAAATAGACTTCAAATAATTCTACTATATTAAATAAGGCAAATGTGTGCGTGTGTGTATGTGTGTGTGTGTGTTTGTGTGCACATATGAAAAATCAAAGAATAAAACAGGTCAGGTCAGGTCAGGGATGGGAGCATGCACCGGAGCAGTGTGTCGCTGCATCCACTTTCCTTTGGTACTCCAGGGGCCTCCGTCTTGCCAACCCCCAGGCAGATGCCTGTTCAATCCCCATCTCCTTGAGATGTTGATCAATCTGCTGCAAACACGAGGCATGTGGTTGGCCCATAGGCCCCGTCCATCATGACACTCCCTTGCTGAGAGAATCTGGTGAGCAGGATCATCGTCAGGAAAACCAGCCACATGTCGATACAGCCGCAGCTGATGCTCATGGACTATACAGTTGACAAATCTCATTTGAGTCTCTCAGCAACCGCTTGTTGGATGCAAAGGCCAACCAGCGATAGCCAAGGATTTTCCAAAGAGAGCTGGCACCAAGGGAGTTAAGTCTCCGTCTCAGATCCTTGGTCAGAGTCAAAGTCTCACATCCATAGAGCAAGACTGCAAGCACCAAGGACCTGAATACTCAGACTTTTGTCCACCTGCACAGGTAATGACAGCACCAAACTCCATTCCGGTGAATCCATGACTCCCCAGGTCCGACCCAGACGTCTATTGACCTCTGGCTCATAGCCAGCGGAGACATGAATATCACTGCCAAGCTAAGTGAATCTTTCCGTGACCTCAACATCCTCACCACAAACAGGTACAGAAAAGATAGCAGCATCCAAGATGTCATTGAAAGGCTGGATCTTAGTGTTGACCCAGGAAACCCGTAATCCTGTTGGATCCGACTTCTTATTCAGCACCTAGAGGGTCCCCAAAAGAATATCCAGAGTCTCCGCAAAGATGACTGCATCATCTGTGAAATCAAGGTCAGAGATCTTGACATACCCAAACGATGCACCACAACTTGATTTCTTCGACATCCTCCCCAGAATCCATTCCATACAAGTGCTGAAAAGCGTGGGGACCAGGACACACCCCTGATGGACTCCATTCCCAACTGGAAATAAGTCAGATATGAAACCACCACATTGCACAACACTCAATACCAGAGTATAGTTCAGACATCAGATTGATCAGTTTAGGTGGCACCCCACAAAGATCAATAATCCTCCAGAGGGCATTGCGATTCACTGAATCGAATGCTTTGCAGATATCAACATAGCCTGTGAGCAGTCCCAACAGAAACTCTCATCTGTGTTCGGTGAGGACCCGAGGAGCAAGGATATGGTCAATTGTTGACCTCTTTGGGAGAGCGCCTGAATGCTCTGGGCACTTGGCTCAAGCAGATGGTGGCGAACCCTCTCAAGAATTATCCAAGCAAAGACCTTGCCCGGCACTGAGAGCAGCGTCACACCTCGGTAGTTGTTGCAGTCTTGGCTATCACCCTTCCCTTTCCAGAGAGGGAAAACAAGGCTCCTCTTCCAGTTAGTGGGGATGATGTCTGTGTTCCAAGCAGAGCATAGAACTGCATGCAATGATATCAGTGCAGCATTTCCACCAGCCTTGAGAAATTCAGCATGGATGCCACAGATCCCAGGAGCTTAACCCTATTTCAACCACTTCACTGCAACCTGTGTTTCCACAAAATAAGGTGGATCACAGTTGATTGGAGGGTCAGCAATAGGAAAAGTCACGCCACTGACATCCAACTCAAGAGCTGGTGGGTCAGCCTGGTATAGCCACTCAAAGTTCTGCCATTAAGACTGGTCCTGTAACTCTGCTCAATGGTATCCAATGTCCCTTGAGAGTAAAAATTCGTCTTTGCCCGATGGTGAGTTCCAAGACATCCACTGGCTACATCAAGAATGGTAATCTTGAAGGCACTCCACAACTCTTCAGGATTCCCCAAACCACCCAAATCCACATTCGTCCTATTTGCAAACTCCTCAACTACCCTCTCATCCTTGAGTTTGCCAAAATCCAGCCTCGGCTTGGATGTTACCATCTGTTGGATTTAAGCTGCAACTTCAGAGTTGCTACAATCAGCCAATGGTCAGTATTGAGAAACTGAGCACTCCGGTCGACCCTGCATTTCTGAATCATACTCCAGTGGCCATTAATGACCACATTGTCACTCACCTTTGCCACACCACCAGCGTTGGAATACCGAGTCCATCGATGAGCCTGTCTGCAGTGAATCCATGAAGCAGCCACCCAAAGTCCATGACTCCTCACAAAGTCAAGGAAATTAGTGCTATTCTAGTTCACAGCTACAGACCTGTGGGGACTAACACATGTCTCATAACCATCCCTATCAGTGCCAGTTGATGCATCGAAATTGCCCAAGACTAGAAGAGTATCTCACCTGAGACACTGATCAACAACAGACTCGAGCGCGGCATAGAATGCGTCATTCACGGTGAGAGCACTCGCCTCATTATGGAGCATATACAGAGATAAGGGAAACGACATCCAAGGAGTGACAAATCCTTAGTCTCATAATACACTCCTTGACCAGTGTTACCTTAATTATCATTGGAGTTATCTTATTGGACACAACTACAGCAACTCCTTGGGGATGGTAGCCATCAGATCGACCACACCAAGAGTGGGTGTAACCTCTCACCATGATCTCACTACTATCCAGTCTCCGAACCTCAGAGAATGCTGCAATAGAGATGTTCAAACGCTGAAGCTCAAATGATAAGAGAGACAGGTGATCATCCTCTCTTGGGGATAGGATATTCCAGGCACCCACCCGAAGGAACCGCCTCAGGTTAACCCAAGGAGACCGCCGTCTGGTGGGTGACACTTCAGCTCCACTCTGCCACACATCACTGCAATCTGACCAAGGAAGTTTAGCCCGTGCTTCTCCTCCTTTCATAAAGGAATGGGGGTTTCGAAGGCTTTGTCCAAATCCTGTCATCCATTGAGCTGCCATGTGAAGGGCAGCAGCAGAGGAGGTACCCCCATGGAGTTGGTTTTCAGTTTTCTTTGCGTTTTGGGGTTTTGTGGAATGAAGTGTTTTAGGGTGGCCGGAGTGCAAATCCTGCCACCAACCTCCGAACAAAAGTAACCCAACTGCAGAAGGACGTCCGCAGACATAGTTGGGCACTAGATATGGATGGCTGTTGTCTCACAAGGAGCTCCTCCGCCCTTTGACAGGTTTTGTTTTTAATCCTGCTGGGTGTCCATATCCATACACCTTCCTCACCAAACCTGGTGGGGGAGACTGTTTAGTCACCGACAACCCGACCATGAAACAGGTTAGTACAGGTTTACATGGTACCTATAGCAAGTCACAGATATAATCTGGCCTGACCTGACAAGACATTAAAAAAAATCAGGGCTGGGCCGATTTCCACCAAATTTTGCATACCTGTTGGCAGTACCCAGGGTCATTTAATGTACACAACCCCAAAATCCTCCTGCACTTCCACAAACAAAAAAATGGGGGGGGGGCAATGACTTACTATTTTCACCTGTACACGTGCTACAATGCAAGTGGTTTACTGACCCCTGCTGCAGACAGGGGGGATTATTATCCACTGCACAAAATGTATTTTCATATCCACCCCTGATTAATATTGTCATGAGACAGAAGCAGTGCACTGGCTTTTACTTCTTCAGATGGTAATCAATTAATGGCAGATTCACATGTGGGAATCGCAAGCACATGAGAACCTTAGCTCTGATTTCACGGGGTATATTTCCCACCACAATAACAGTGGAAGAATGATCACTATGGTGGGGAACGATGGTGGGATGAAGTTGGGGGAGGGGGAGGGGAAAACATGTAATTCACAATAAATAATTATTTGCAAGAAAAATAAATGTAGGTTACCTCACACCAGACTTGAGCACAGCTGGGAAAGGAAATGAAAAACTGACTGAGGCCTTATCTCCATTGGAGGCTTCCATGCAGATGGCATCAAAGAAGCTGGGAATCAAATGACTAAGCAGCCACACGAGCAGGAGAGACGAAGCAGGCGACAAAACAGGCGAGCAGGGGATGGGGTAGGGAAACAAACCAGGGTCAATGAACAGGCGTGGCAGGATTATGAAACTGGACAAGGTAGGCAGGCACACAAGCAGGCAAACTGTTCCTCTCAAGAGCACCAAAACTGTCTCTCTCCTCTGAGGCAGAACCACTCCAGGCAAAAGCCACTCGCGAGGGGACCCAAACTCCTGTCGGGAAGTGTCAAAACTCTTCCCCTCTTTCTTACCTTTCACAACGCCCCCTTTCAAGCTCCTTCCCTTCTTTCCCAAGGCCTCACAAGCTGTCTTACCAGGGGTGTTCACAGAAGTCTTCACGTACAATTCTTTCACCTCAAACCCTCGTTATTTATTAACAATGCATCAACCTTTGTATTATGCACATTTAACCAGGCCAATGCATAAGCTAACATTTCCCCACTTTATACAATGAAATTGGCTAAATTACCAAAACACAGAGCGTACTAACCTATACATTTTCAAATGTTCTAAAGTAATACTTTCCCATACAAACTTGGCACCCTACCCCTCCCCCTCCCCCTTCTAGAACTACAGCTCCTGCAAGGTTCACTGGAAGGGCAAAAGCTGCAACGTTCATGCTTACAGACTGACACCTATTTAACCTCAACAAAATAAATTAGGAGGGGCTGTTGGGAAGTGAGCCATGGCTAACTTACCTGGTCTCCTTACCAGGACTGTCCTCTCAGTTTAAAACAATTCAAAAATGTAAAACTTTTTTGGTCCATTGAATGTTTCTCTCCTTGGTTGTCTTCTCTCTGCTTACTTCTGGGGTGGGAAGAGGGGACATATATCGCAGACAGAGCAGGGGGGAGCGAGACCGAAGAGGAGATGGTAGAAGACAGAAAGACCACCGAACTCCCTATGGTGAGAGAGTGAGAGGCCCAAAGACTCAGCCTCACCGCGGGAGATACCAATGATCCTAATTGCCTTGGTTTCCACAGCGGGAAGCCAGGAAAGGTGAGAGGCAGGAGCACCAGCACAGAGAGCAGTACTCCATCAGGCTGCGGACAAAGGCTTTGTATGTGGTCAGAAGCTCAGGTGGGCCGAGCAAGGACTTTGCACGACGGAGGATTCCCAGTCGGCGACTGGATTTGGAGGCCAGGTTGGAAATGTGGCTTTCCCAGGAAAGATCATGGCAGATAGGGAGACCCAGAAACTTGAATGAATTGACTTCTTCCAGAGGATTGTTGAGAAAGTAGATGGGGGAGGGTGGGTTCCAAACAGTCCTTTTGGAGTGACATAGTGATAGTGTGAGATTTGTCAGGATTGAAAGATACGTTTCACGTGTTGGACCAGTTTGTGATTTTGCCCAGATCTGCAGAGATAAAAGAAGCTGCAGCTTGCCGGTCTGAGGGATGACAGATGGTACGGCAGAGGGTGGAGTCATTAGCAAAGAGATAAAGAGGATTTTCCAGAAGGTCGGAGAGATCATTGATGAAAAACAGAAAAAGAACAGGGCCCAGAATGCTGCCTTGAGGAACTCCAGCCTGGACAGGAATCGGAGATGAGAGAACTCCATTTCGGGCCACACATTGGCTGTGACAGGAGAAGAAGTTTGTGAGCCATGAGTGGAGATGGCCTTGGATACCAAAGGAAGAGAGTTTGGTGAGCAGGGCAGGGTGCCAGACCATGTCAAAAACATGTGATATGTCGAGGTATACGGCTCTTATTTCATGTCCGGCATTGAGGACCTCCGTCCATTGTTGGGAGAGTGGAAGCAGCATATCCAGGGTAGAGTGACCTGGTCTGAAACCAAATTGATGATCGGAAATCAAGCGATTGGAGAATAGGAAGGATTTAATGACTGAAGCAATGATGGGCTCCACAACCTTGCTGATGATTGGGAGAAGGCTGATTGGTCTGTAGTTGCAGGGATCTGTTTTTGCACCTTTTTATGCAGGGCAGTGATGTTTGCTGATTTCCAAGCAGATGGCAGATTAAATTGAGCAAATGAGAGGGTCAAGAGAACAGAGAGAGGGTGAGCAAGAGCAGAGGAGCGGGGTTTTAGGACAAGTGTGCTGATACCGTCTGGACCGGTTGCAGAATCTGAGGCGAGGTGTGACAGCAAGCTCTCCACTTTGTCAGAAGAAAAGGACACACAGTACAGCGACAGTTGTTTGCGACTGGGTAAGGTGGGTACAGAGAGCGAAGGGTTTCGGACACAATATTTTGATGCAAACACCGAGTTTAGGCATTTAGCGTTTCCACTTGTGGAATTAGCAGTGTGGCCATTTGAGGTAAGGGAGGGGATGGAGGGGGAACATACACCAGAAACAGATTTGAGTAAATGCCATCAGGATTTGGAGGAGGGAGAGAGGTTTGAGAGTTCAGACTTGAGATTAGAAAGATGTTGTTTTCTGGCTCTCCTGATGGTACACACACACTTGTTCTGAGCTTTATGGAAGGAACTGAGATTATCCTCGGTTGGGTTTGCTTTCCTTGAAGAAAAGGCAAGTTGTTTCAGGACAACTGCCTCGCCACAAGCTTCAGTGATCCATGGGCAGGAGGAAGGGTAGGACAACTGAAGATGAGAGGGGATAAATCTGTGCATGAGGGAGAGCAAGTTTCTTTGAAAGAATTCCCAGGATGAGTTGATGTTGGAGAAAGTAGTGATGGGAGACCAGTCTGGAAGTTTGATGGCTGCTTGGAGACCCTGCCAGTCAGCTTGAGTGAAATGCCAGAGTCGACGGTGCTGAGGTGGTTCTCTGATAACAGCAAGAGAGATGTCCACTTTGGCAAGCACGTGGTCAGAAGAACCGATTTGAGTGGAGGAAGAACAGCAGATATTTCCATGGGAATTTGTCAAAATCAGATCCAGAAGAGATAGAGTGCCGTTGGGTGAGATCTGGGTCAGGAAGTTTACCGATTGAATCAGTCCCAATGAGTCGCAGAAGTCTTTTGCTGAAGTGCCATGACAGGCGAGATAGGTACCCACGCCTAACCAACTGGCATGATTACAATTGAAGTCACAACATATGAGGAAGAGAGAGTTCAGATGAAAGGATAGAAGTTGGTCCATGTTTTCAGATAGTGAGGTGTAAATTGAGTCATCACTGTTTGGTGGATAGTGCAGTACACATATAAACACGAGATGGGAGTGGAGGAGAAGCTGTAGCCAGAGGTATTCCTGAGGGTGTGGAGGAGTGAGTGCAGTGCATGGAGAGTGAGGAATAGAGTCTTTGATGAAGAGAGCAACTCCTCCACAAGGATGAGGCTCAGGTCTGTCATACCAGATGAGGGAGTAACCAGGGAGAGAAACAAGGGTGTCAGAGACGTCTTGAGGGAGGAAAGTTTCTGTAAGGCAGATTATATCTGGTTTGTCAGTGGCAACCTGTATGGAAAGATCTGTAATCTTTGAGTGAAGGCCCCGGATATTTGAGGTCCACACTGTTAATGAAGAGGCGGGGAGGAGGCTTTGGGTGCAAGGGATGGGAGGGGAGGGGAGGGGAGGGTAGAATAAGGGAGGAGGGGGGAGATAAGGAGAGCTGTTGAAAGAGTGTGGGGATTGCAGAAGAGCTAGGGGAGGGGGCCGGATGAGGAGGAGAAAAGGCTCTGTGGTGCTGGGTTGAGGTACAGTGGGGAGTAATAAAATAGGGGGAAAAGGCAGCTGAGGATTTGAGGAGGTGAAGTGATGAGATGGAGCTGAGAGGGCAGGGGAAGGAGGCAGCTTTGTGGATGTGAGGGGGGAAACTTTGAGAAGGGTGAGTGAGGGGGGTAAATGGAGGGAAAAGGGTGAGTGCGGAGAGTAATGGGAGAAGGTTGAGGGGGAAGCTTGGAGAGAGAAGAGTGTGATGGTTGCTTTGAGAGGGAGGGGTGAGAGGGGTGAGTTGGCACTGAAGTTGGAAAATAAGAATGGTTGATGGAAAGCGAACAAGCAAAGCAAACTAGTTTTTTTATTTTTAGATTGGAAATGTGATTAAAAGACATTTATTGAAGGATGCAATGAAGGCGAATTTAGAGAATGGAAAGAAGAAACGTTGTAACAGTTGGACTTTTTAGACAAGGTATGAAGGAGAGGTCGAATTGAGAGCAGTCTGTTGAAATAGAAAAAGACTGATGAATTATGATACAGTAATGAGAACCACACGTGTGAAAGAGGAAAATGAAGCGTGATAAGAGATCCTTCTTCTTCTTCTTCTTCTTCTTCTTATTATTATTATTATTATTATTATTTGAGAGAGTTTTCATCAGATTAGGTGAAGGAAAGGTTGAAGAAAAAATTGTGAGGTGAATGGTAAATTTGGATCGGTAAACGGAGAGGGTGGAAACAGATCACGTGGTTACGGGAGAAGAACGTGGTGATGGGAAATGTATAGTCAAAAGTGAGTTTACTTTATTTGTTATTTTTATTCATTTTTAATAAGGATTGCATAAGATTCAGAAAAGGAAAGGTTGAAGTGAAATCGTGGAGGTGTATGGTGAATTTGGAATGGTAAATGCAGAGTGAAGCTGATGGATCGATGAAAGGTATCAGGAAGATGGTGGAGAGACACGTGGTTACAGGAGTTGTATAGTTAGTAAGGATACAAGGATTTTTTTTTAATGGATTTTTGAAGATTCGGTAAGATTCAGGAATGGAGGGTTGTCGGAAGAAATCGTGAAGGTTATGGTGAGAGTGGGTCAGCTCAAATAGAGGAAAGATGGTGTGCCGGCAGAAGGAGGAAGAAGAAGAAGAAGAAGAAGAAGAAGAAGAAGAAGAAGAAGAAGAAGAAGAAGAAGAAGAAGAAGAAGAAGAAGAAGAAGAAGAAGAAGAAGAAGAAGAAGAAGAAGAAGAAGAAGAAGAAGAAGAAGAAGAAGAAGAAGAAGAAGAAGAAGAAGAAGGGGAAGAAGAAGAAGGGGAAGAAGAAGGGGAAGAAGAAGAAGAAGAAGAAGAAGAAGAAGGAGAAGAACAAGAACAAGAAGAAGAAGAAAGAGAAGAAGAAGAAGAAGAAGAAGAAGAAGAAGAAGAAGAAGAAGAAGAAGAAGAAGAAGAAGAAGAAGAAGAAGAAGAAGAAGAAGAAGAAGAAGAAGAAGAAGAAGAAGAAGAAGAAGAAGAAGAAGAAGAAGAAGAAGAAGAAGAAGAAGAAGAAGAAGAAGAAGAAGAAGAAGAAGAAGAAGAAGAAGAAGAAGAAGAAGAAGAAGAAGAAGAAGAAGAAGGATCAGGACTTGTGGGTACGGATGGAGAAAGGTTGTTGTTGTTGTTGGTGGTGGTTTTTGAAAAAAATTAAGACAAAAAACACAGTGTTTCGTGGGAGGGAAGAAGTGCGGGGGGGGTGGGGCATTGGGAAAGTGGTGAAAATAGGAATTGAAGGTATAGGGAAAGAATACAAACCAGAGTTGGTGTCAAAGCCACCCAATGCTCGCCTGTTTATACATTTACCGTTTTTGAAAGACTCGTCTAATATTTAATATTTTTTATAAAGCATTGCAGTGAAGTATGATCCAAATAATTTCAAAGCAATATATGTATTGGTATATTGTAATCAGTAACAAGAGCGCAAGTGAGCATAATATACGCCTGAACAAGAAGGTATATACAGAATTGTGCTACTACATGGAAAACAGCATCCTGGTTGCCATGGCAACCACTTTAGATGACGAACGTATGTCATGACACACCGTCTCCACAGTCTGTACCTATGTACCAAATATGAAACGTGAAAGTTGAAAACTTTGGGAGTTAGAGTGTGACAGGAATGGATGGAAAACAGCATCCTGGTTGCCATGGCAACCACTTTAGATGACGAATGTATGTCGGGACACACCATCTCCACAGTCTGTACCTATGTACCAAATATGAAACATGAATGTTGAAAACTTTGGGAGTTCGAGTGTGGACAGGAACGGATGGACGGACGGACGGACAGACAGACAGACCGACGAACGGACGGACGACAGGTATCAAATTATACCCCCCGATATAAAAAAATAGCGTATAAAAAAATAGTGTGGTAGATAAAAACATTAGAAAGGAAAAAATAACTTGCACCAAAAACTTTAACATTTTCACACTCACGTTCACGCTGACGCTCACACTGGGGGTATCGCTATAGCTCTCTGTTCTTCGAACAGGCGAGCTAATAAAAATGATCGTACACATCGGACGAGGAAGGACGGGTAGGCATCAAGGAACCCGGTAAGATAGGTCAACGAAAACTCACAAATTAGTACGATATTTGAAACAAAACCGAACTCGGAACACAGTAAATATGTAGGTGAGAAAATATATAGTTAAAACGGGACAAATAACGACCGCAAACTTAACTTTGATAAAGTCGGCAGAGACCCCTGAGAGAACCTGCCATCGCTCCAAACCCAGAACTGGAAGTGATGAGAGTCTTAAGCTTGTTTGGTCAATCATGCCTAAAGCTTGGATGATGCCCCTCTTCTGAAGTTCTGAAACGTAAAATTCTCCATTCTGTTCTTGGCATCAACCCTCTGCTTTCACGGTCCCAAACACTAGGTCATGTCCCCTGCTTGCATATCTCTGTGTATCCAGGTGGATCCAGCAACGCATTTTTGCATACAAAATCATGGCAGAGAAAGGCAACAGTGGGCAAAAACCAACATATTGGCATTGGATCAGTAAGGCAACAGGTGGAGGCAACAAGCAAGATGAGTGAACAAAGAAGAAAAGACAGAGAGAGCGAGAGAGAGAGAGAGAGAGAGAGAGAGAGAGAGAGAGAGAGAGAGAGAGAGAGAGAGAGAGAGAGAGAGAGAGAGAGAGAGAGAGAGAGAGAGAGAGAGAGAGAGAGAAAGAGAGAGAGAGAGAGAGAGAGAGAGAGAGAGAGACGTTGACTTTTCTTCTCCTCTATTGCAAGGAAGTTCATACAAGCATCAAAAAAAACAACCAGGAAAGGAAGGGGTAACAAAGAAGTAATATTTAAATTTATAAATTGATCATTCAGAGCACCACCAACCATGCTACATAAAGATTTCTTCGCACACCACCGGTTTTTAAATAAAACAGGATCTTGAATTTCAAACTCAAAAAGAACACGCGATGTAACCAATGCTTTAAAAATAGTTAAGACGTCATCAGCTAAAACGTCAGTGCTCTGCAGTTTTCGTTTCCTCGAAAAATAGAAGGCTAGTTTTGCCTCAGAACACAAAATGCTTGCTAAAAGACATTCATTTTTACATTGATACAAGACATTGAAACCAAATATAAAAACACAATGTGTAAAAGTCAAACCGAGCCCCCGGATCACATGCGACATAGTTCCAAAAAGCGAGGCCAACCTTGTCCCAACGGTGGGACAAGATGTTACAAGGCACGATGTTGTGCGCTCGCCGCCATTGTAGATCGCCTGAGCGCTTGACAATCGGTTCTTTATACATCACGTGCCATGTAATTGTTGTGGAAACATTAGTTTGAAGCAGCGCTCGCCAATGAGCTTGTGGCTCTGCAGGTTTGCCAGGAAAAAGGGTGAGAACACGTAGCTTGTACACTGAGGATTTCTCCATCTGGTTAAAAAAACCTAAAACTTTTAAATGAAATCAAAAGATTTGGGAAAGGACATTGGGATAAATTGAGGGCATCTTCTATGTCTGGGTGCCATTTTAACCCGGTTTGCTTAAAAGTCCGTAAAATCACAGAGAAAATTCTGCCAATAACTCTGATGGACCTCACACTGGTGGCCACGGCAATATCAGCAGCTGGCTTCCATCTATGTAAAAGGGGGTTCCTGAGGTGTTTAACTCTGGTAACGCTGACATCAATAAACTTTTGCATAAAAGATCTGTCACTACAGGCCCCTTCAAAAAAAGAATTTAAAAATATTGGTTCATTTAAAAACATCTGAAGGGAGTAAGCACTGGTATCACGGCAAAAAGAAACAGCCTGCCACGCTTCCAGCATGCTTCGGTAAAACAGAGGGATCGATGTCATATCCACATGATTCGTATCAAGAAGAAAAAGCTCGTCACCATAGCCTAGTTTCCCAGCTTGCTAAAGCAAGCAATGGGCAAAGGCTTTCCATGGGACGTCGGAGTATAGAAGCCTACGTACTGAAAGGAGGCGAAAAGCCATCACTTTGCTCGTCACATCTATTAGCCCCTGTCCACCTTCTACAGTCGGCAAGCTTAGTATTCCAGGCTGGAGCCAGTGCTTCCCCCCCCCCCCCGAAAAAATCAACAAAAAAGCTTTGAAGTTTTTTAAGGATAAAAGCTGGGGCCTGTAGTGCCTTGAAAACATGCCATGGCATTGATGCCGCAAGATTATTAATGACCAGAGTACGACCCCGGTAGGATACATGCCTCAATAATCCCCTCCATTTTATTAACCGCTGCTCAGTTTTGGTAATCAGCGATTCCCAGTTTTTTTGAAATAAAATCTTGAGTTCCAAGAAAGACACCGAGGTAGTGTATTCCTTCATTGGTCCATTCAAGCTGCCCTGGCTGGGTTGGAGGGGGAGTTTCATTCCGTGGACCCAAGTAAAAAGCTTTGCTCTTTTCCATATTAACTTTAGTCGAGCTGGCCAGGCTAAATTCCTTGACAGACTCAACCAAAGCACGAACATCGTCATCGGAGTGTACAATTGCGCAGAGATCATCCGCAAAAGCAATAGTCTTTACGGAATTTTCTAACGGCAGAGGATAAAACCCTTGTAGCCGCGTGCGTAAACGATGTAGTAAGGGTTCAATTGATAGGGAGTATAGAAGGCCAGACAGAGGGCACCCTTGACAAATACCCCTGGTGACAGGGAAAGGCTAACTTAAGATGTTATTCACTTTGAGCAAGCTAAAAATATTATTATACAATAGTTTAATATAACAAATAAAATTTTCCTTAAAACCAATCCCCCGTAAAACAGCAAAGAGATAAGAATGATCAATCGTGTCGAAAGCTTTTTCTTGGTCTAAAAACACGAGACCAACATTTCTATGTTCAGCAATACAAATATCGATCATGTCACAGACAATAAAAATACTATCGTGTATTGTCCTTTTTGGGATGCAATAAGATTGATCGGGGTGTACAATCTCCTCAATCAGAGGTTTGAGGCGGTTGGCAAGAACTTTTGAGAAGATCTTGTAGTCCGTGCAGAGGAGCGAAATGGGATGCCAATTTTTTAAGTTGCTGGAGGTCTCCTTTCTTAGGTATAAGAGCAAGTATAGCCCTGCGACAGCTGAGTGGTAGCAAGCCCGATTGTAGGCTATCAATTAAGAGGTCAAGCAACTCGGGTCCCAACAAATCCCAGAAGGCTTTGTAGAACTCTGCAGGGATTCAATCAATTCTAGAAGCTTTACCTGTGGGCAAAGTTTGCAAAGCAGTAAAAAGTTCGTCAACAATCACTTCCTTGTCAAGTTTTTGACATGCAGATTCGGACAAGGTGGGCAAAGAGGTGGTTAAGGACCTAATCATGTCTTCTTTCGTGTTTCTGGCACAATACAAGTCAGAGAAGTATTGTTTTGTCAAGCTTCTAATGTCTTTTTGATCGTGTGTTGTTCGGCCTCCTGGTGCCTGCAGCGAAGTTATTTGCTGGTTTCTCTTTTTTCTCGCTTCCAAAGCAAAGAAAAATTTGAAAGGAGTATAAATAGAGCTGTAGTTCTCCATTCGCAGCCTAATTCGAGCCCCTCTGGCTTGTTTTGCACAGAGTTGAGCGAGGAGGGCTTTCTTTGTTGCTATTAGAGAAACAGTCCTTTCAGCACTGGGAGTTTGAAGGCTTGACTGGAGAGACAATATTTCTTTGGCAATTAGAGATTGCAGCGCGGATTCATTCTTTGCACAAAAGGAGCTATATTGCTGACAAAAGGTTCTAATATGGGTTTTCGCATTGTCCCACCATTGTGTGAGGCAGGAGTAGGAAGGGTTCCGTAGTAATAAAACTTCCCAAAAGGTTTGAAAGGCGACAGAAAAAGCGTCATCTTGCAGAAGACTCGCATTGAAGGTCCAATGGGCAGTGCCACGATTTCGAGCCAGGGAAAGTATATGAAGAACAACCATGTGATGGTCCGAAAAACCACTTGGGGTGATGTCAACATGGTCTATGACATTTAAAGTCATTATTGATGTAAATCTGTCTATCCTTGCAAGAGATAGCCGGCCATTTACACATAGGCACCACGTGTATTCTCATGCAGATGGGTTCTGGAGTCTCCATACATCCATAAGGGAGGATTTGGACAATGCCCTCTTTAAGGTTGCCGTACTTGGTGGGTGAGGCTCTTCTTCATTACGATCAAGGGTGGGATACAATGTGCAGTTAAAGTCCCCACACAGACAAACAAGATCATCAAAATCAAGGTGTGTGAGGAACATTTCTAACTGTGTGAAAAATTCTATTCTTTCCATTCTCGTACTTGGTGAGTATACATTTATTAAAGTGTGTTTATAACCATTATAAAGGAAATTAACTGAAACTAAATGCCCTTTTAATAATCTCCTTAAAAGTGACATTTTCAGGACAGAGAGAAGGATTTAAGTAAAAACCCACTCCAGCACGAGGACAGGTCAAGCTCCTAAAGAACCATTGTCCTTTCATGATGCGAGTCCATTCGCTCGAGCACGAGGAGCTACATCTTGTCTCTTGCAAAAGAACAACATCAAAATGTTTTTGCTCGACAAGCAACTTTACCTGAGCTTTACGCAGGGGTGAACGTCCCCCATTTATATTTAAGGTTACAATAGAAAATGTCATGGTGTAGGTCGGGAAGGTTTGTCAGGTAAAGGAAAGTTGGGTTATGCTTGTAGCTCTTTCTGAGCTTTCAATACACACTTCCGAAGACGAAATACTTGTGACTCAGTCACACCAAGTTGTTCAGCCTGAAGGAGAAGACGTTTTGAGGAGTTTATAAAGCCAGACAGGTTTGGGAAGAAGGTTATAATTTTAACGTTTTTCTTTCGTAAAATGTCCTGAAGAAACTTTAGGATTTCCATGGGCGATACATCATCATCATCACCCTCCAGTTCCTTGGCTATTGCTGGGTCATTCCAGACTTCGCTACCAGCACTAGAGGCAAGCGACGATGCCCCATCTGAGTCATAATCCTGACTGGCCTTTATTTTTCTCCTCGCACACCGAAGCCGATGCTCTTACAACGGGAAAATCGTCTTCTACTAAAAGTGTAGCTGTTTGCACAGCGGAAGTTTTAAAATCCGTAACAGGGATTACCGTTTTTATATCGGAGGCTTCGCACTCTCCCTCTGGGGCTGCCACCTCTTCTGCCTCCATTACCTCAGACACTTCGTCGTCAGCAGGGCGCGGGACGAGAGCAGGTTTATGGTTTTTTATTTTAGTTTCAGTAACCGGGGTGGTGACCACAACATCTCGGGGCGTTGCGCTCGGTCCTTGTTCATGAGAGGAATGAACGGAAACGTCTCCTCCCTTTTCAGCGAACACACTGAACCTATTCTGCAGCAGAGGACCAGCTTCAGGAGCTTCTGTTTCTAAGATAGAAACATTACGTTCATTCGACGGCGCTATCTTTTTCGAACAGCTCGCCTGTGTGTCCTCACTTCCACTTCCTCTTTTATAATTCCTCTTGGAGGACACGGTAATAAAACCCGCATCATCAGCCGGGGAATTATCGGTTTCCGTGCTCCAAAATGAAGGATGATCTGCCGTCCCTGACGCTCCATTATTATTACTAATATCGACATCTGGTTCTGTCCGTCTTGATGTGCCACTAGAATCGGCGTTTCTTCCTGACTGTCTGGATGTGCCACCGGATATATACTCCGGACAAGCACCTTTTAAATGTCCCAAGGCACCACACGTGAAACACGTCATTGTCTCTGTTGCAATGCACATTCGATAATTTCGATTTTCAACTACCAACGTAGCTGAGGCATTGAGCGATTGAGCATTGTTTTTTAACACCATGTAACAGTGCCGCCGGAAGGTCATGATATGGCGGACTGAAGAATCCGAACGCAAATGAAAGGGAATCATAGAGATTTTTGACACTACCGTGCCAAACTGTTTTAAAACGGACAAGATCTGTTCGTTTTTAACAAAAGGTGGTAAATTAGATAAAGTGACTTTCACCGTCGGTGAGTCCAACATACTAACGTTAACGAAAATATCTGGCGGTAAAGACAAACCGGTTTCAACCGCCTGAGCGACGTTGCGCTCCTCCGCAAGAAACACCTTTATTTTTACATCTTTATTTTTATTTTATTGGTTCATCTTTGAAGCTGCGAACACATTTTCAAAACCAACGAGTTTACCCAAGCCCATCACGACGTCCTCGACCCGAACCCCGTTGGGTGGACTAACTAATACCCCATTCTTACGAGTAAGTGACTCGTAAATGCTATTCTGCAAACGACTGTTTGGCATAGCTGAAAACAAAAAGAAAAAAAGACCTGTCGCGAGCAGAATTCACAGGCGAAGGTAAATAAATAAATAAATAAATAAATAAATCGTAAATGAAAAGCCGACAGAAAATGTCGATATTTCAAAGTACAGCAAGCAGAATACAGGCCCCAGCAACACACAGTTGTTTCGGCCAAGCACACAAAATTTACCGTGCGCGCTCTCTCTCTCTCTTTCTCTCTTTGTCGTCTCAAATACAGAAGGGAAACACAGGGATACAAAACACAAAACGGGGACACAAAGGAACAGAAAAATTGGGAGTAGGAAAAACCACCAGAGACATAGTACTCACAACACACAGTAGGCAGCCGCCATCTTGCCATGCCCAACAACACTGACAGCCAGCAGGGGGCGAGATAGAGAGAGATAGAAGAAAAAAAACACATTAACCTGCAAGTAAGTTGGTTAAGTTAATTATGGTTACGATGGGGAGAAAATAAAGTGGGTAGGGGTGAGGGCTTATGTAAGATAGTGGTGTACCGCCAACTTGAAGACTTTTTTTTTTTTTTAATTTTTTTTTTGTATACCTTGGTCGAGGCTCGTATGAGAGCGAACACACAACTCACAGCAAGGAGGCATGAAACAAGAGGGGCGGGAGTGGAAGGGACAAAACATTGGGGAACAGACACAGGTGAACTGTGGAAGGGAGAGGGATGGGGATGGGACGGGGAACATGGCGAGGAGAAGATGGACATTACAGGGACTTTCAGGAAGGAAAGCAGGAGAATTGAAGGAAGTGGGCTTGGGTGGATTATCGGGGGTAGAAAAGATCGAGGATTTGGATGGGGGAAGATAAGAGGTGGTGGTGAACAGCTGTTTTGAAAGCCTGGAGGGAAGAATGGGAAAGAATAGAGTGAGGAAGTTTATTCCAAAGGCGGGAAAAAGAGGAATGAAAGAGTGAAGATGAGCAGTGATTCGTGATTTTGGTAGTTTTACCAGAAGGGGGTTGTTGGCGGACCTTGAGCGCCCTGTGGAAATGTGGTTGGGACAAATCGCAGAGAGAGCAGGGGGCAAGGCTGGAGAGGAGTCGGTAGAAGACAGAAAGACCACCGACCAACCTGCGGTGATTGAGTGAGAGGCTCAAAGACTCAGCTTCATTGCGGGAGATGCCAATGATCTTAAAAGCCCTGGTTTCGACAGCGTGAAGTCGAGAAAGGTGGGAGGCAGGAGCACCAGCCCAGAGGGGAGAGCAGTACTCCATCAGGCTACGGACAAAAGCTTTGTAAGTGGTCAGGAGCTCAAGAGGGCCGAGGAAGGACTTTGCACGACGGAGGATTCCCAGTCGGCGACTGGCTTTTGAGGCAAGGTTGGAAATGTGACTTTCCCAGGAAAGGTCATGGCAGATAGTGAGACCCAGAAGCTTGAAAGAAAAGACTTCTTCCAGAGGATTGTTGAGAAAGTGGATGGGGGGTTTTGTAAACGGTCCTTTCGAAGAGACATAGTGAGAGTGTGAGATTTGTCTGGATTGAAAGACATGTTCCACGTGTTGGACCAGTTTGTGATTTTATCCAGATCTGCAGTGAGCGAAGAAGCTGCTGCTTGCCGGTCTGAGGGATGACAGATGGTACGGCAGAGGGTGGAGTCATCGGCAAAGAGAAATAGAGGATTTTCCAGAGAGTCCGAGAGATCATTGATGAAAACCAGAAAAAGAACAGGGCCCAGAACGCTACCTTGAGGAACTCCAGCCTGCACAGGAAGAGGGGATGAAAGAACTCCATTTAGGGCCACACGTTGACTGCGACAGGAGAGGAAGTCTGCGAGCCATGAGTGGAGATGGCCTTGAATACCATGGGAAGAGAGTTTGGTGAGTAGGGCAGGGTGCCAGGGAGGAGGGAAGAGTGGAATTGAAGTTGGACTTGGAGGGAAGAGTGGAATTGAACAGTCTCAGTAAGGCAGTTCCACAAATGGGACAAACGAGAAGCAAAACAGTTGAGGTGTACAGTAAGCCTATATTTTAGTCGTTTAACCAGGAGGTTAATGCCTGATGTTGGCTTAAGGTTCGAGTGGTGGAATTGTGATCCTAGGGTCCTGAGTTCAAATCCCGCTCAGCTGTTGAATTAATACCAGGTGGGGTTAACTCGGCCTGTCATCCTTCCGAGGTCGGCAAAATGAGTGCCAGCATGCTGGTATACTGTGGCGGAGTGGTGACCCATCCTGGATTGTGCCCAATCGCCAATGAGACTGCTTAAGCAGCACCAACGCTCTGCACAGAATATGGTGCCAATGTCCTCCTCCTAACCAGGCGGGGGTTACTGGAAGAATGTGTGTGTCCTGGAGGAGCTGTGGGGGGTCAAATTGATGAGAAAGCAGAGGGAATAAGACCAGAAGAGAGGTAAAATATAGAGACCCCCATGTGAGTAACAGGTTTGTATTATTGAGTTTTCAAATCCACAGAAACAGATAAAGGATATGCGAAGTGGAAGTTGCCAGTACATATGAGAGACCATTAATTCATTGAGCTATGCACAATGGCCTTGTAGGCTGTATTTGTGATTTCTTAAGGAATGACTTGTAACGATGAAAAATGCACAGTCTGTGACTAGCTTTGGGGGCCAGCTTTACTCTATGGTTAGCCCAGGAGAGGTTGAGGCTGATGATCATGACACTGAACCTTTTCCAATGGCTGACCGAAAATAGGTCGGTGGGTTAGTTTAACCATCCTTCTGGAACAACAGGGTGAGATTTGCCAGGATTAAAAGACACATTCCATTTGTCACACTAGCATCTAATTAATTCCAGATTGGCACGGAGTGACGCAGCTGTTGTCTGTGCGTCAGTGGAATGAGGGTAATGTATGGCGTAAGAGGTTTTGAGTTGTAAAAGTAAGAATGATGATAAAATAAAATAAAAGTGAATGAAGGAGAAATACAGAGAAATTAGTTGAGGGAGGTTTGTAGGTTTTTTTTTACATTTTTTAAAACAAAAATTCCTCATTTTTACCTCTGCCACCGAAGGTGGACGAAGGTTATGTTTTCACCCCTGTCTGTCCATGAGCAGCATATCTCAAAAAGTTATGGACAGATTGAGACGAAATTTGATGGACAGGTTGGGTGTATGACAAAGACGAATTGGTTCAAATTTTGATGAAGATCATATCCATACTGGCTACAGATCCAATAATAACCTCTGCCACCGAAGGTGAAAGAAGTCATCTTTTCACCCCTCTCTGTTTGTTTGTTTGTTTGTCTGTTTGTTGGTCTGTCTGTCTCTCTGTCTGTCTGTCTCTCTGTCTGTCTGTCTGTCTCTGTGCAAGATATCTCAAAAGGTTGTGAACGGATTCGGACAAAACTTGGTGAACACGTTGGGTGTGTGACAAGGATGAATTGTTAAATTTTGCTGAAGATCCAAATCCGAATCCAGATCCGATAATTTTTTAAGTGATTCTTCACCATTGAGAGATAGTGCTAAACCGATATATCGCACGATACCTCAAAAAGTTGTGGACGGATTCAATGAAACTTGGTGGACAGGTTGAGTGTGTGACCACGACGAATTGATTTGATTTTGGTGACGATCTGAATCCAGATCTGGATATGAGAATTATTTGATTTTTTTAATTGATTCTTCACCATTGAGAGATAGGGCCAAAACTGATATATAGTATGATATTTCAAAAATGTATTGGGCCCAATATGTTGTCATGGATCAGGCATTACCTGGCGCAGGTATGCGCTCTACCGAGTGCCCTTCTAGTTTTTGAAGTGATTCTTCACCATTGAGTGATATGGCCAAAAACTACACATGGCACGATATCTCAAAAAGTTATGGACGGATTTGATCTAAACTTGGTGAAAACGTTGGGTGTGTGACAATGACTAATTGATTCAATTTTTATGAAGAACGAGATGTAAATCCAGCCTATCAGTGGGATACTAGCCATAAACTGTTCAGCCTTATGGATGTATGCACTCCACCGAGTGCTGTTCTAATTTTAATAAGTGTTTAGCTGAATGAGTTGTGAGGCAATGTCAATATGGACAAGACATGGAACAGCTTTTTGATAAATTAAAATTCCAAGAAACAAATGACAACAGTTAAACAAGACAGATCTGGGATGGGAGGGGTACTTCGATTAAGAAAATTTTCTCACTGCGTTGAGAAAATCATGTGCACTCACAAAAACACTCCAACCATTCACAAACTAAGTCATAAATGAAGTAAAACGTGCCAAGCTAGTGTGCCTCTCCACTGACATAATCCTGCACATGCCAACAAACCTTTTCCTTTTCATGTCCAGGGTCACGTGCTGCAGAATTTGATGATGTACCAGTGTGATCATCCTTGTGGTCTGACAACTGATTCCCACAATGCTTTTCAGTATGTGAATTGGTTCTACTTATTCACATTTTCTTTTGCCACACTGAGCAGATGTGGCAGGGATCTTTCAGCATATTCTTGATGCTCACCATCATTTTGTTTGCAGCACATGGTTGCCGTTTTGCATCATTGCTGGGGAGTGTGGCTGTGCTGCTGATGTAGTGCCCCCTATAGATCAGAGCATGAATTTGTAATTTGTTCAGGATGTTAGCTCACCGTCTCTTCACAAAGGACATGGTGGGATCTTTAGGGTCTACCATCTAATGCTAGCAGATGGGACACCCATTATAACATCCATTTTAGGGAAGGCACACACATTGATGCCTTGCCCTGCCTGCAAAACACCAGGATGACGGTTTATAGCTGGATCGAGATTCAAACCCAGGCTGGACAGCTCAGGGGAGAGTGTGCATACCTCTAGTGAAGGCTCCATTCTTGATGCTGCAAGAGTACCAAGCTGAACTGAACAGTCTTGATGATAATTAAGGTTCTGGTGAGTTTGTAATGTGTCATTCTCTCCCCGTTGCTTTTACAACAGTAATAAAGGGTTTTGTGACAAGCACAACAGCATACTTGCATTTGGTTTTTGTTGATGAAAATTGGATGTAGTGCTTACAAAGGTCACCACTAATGGCAGAGCAGTACATCAACCAACCTTATTATCTGTAGCCACAATTGTGTGGTTGAACACAATTACTTTCCTTTTGGTTACTTTCACAATCCACATTATTCCTGGTGAATGATTGAAAGCTGTTTTTAAGAGAAAGGTCCAAGATGTACTTGGCTTTTTCACAGTCAGTATGGTTATCTCGCAACACATCGACATTCAAAATGTCACAAACATCATAGTGAAAACGGATGAATGGTTTCTTACTTCACATTGGATATCCAAAAAAATCCAAATCCATTGGGCCCATACTCTGTGCAGAGTATTGACGCTGCCTAAGCAGTCTCCTGGGCTATTGGGCACAATCCTGGACAAGTCACCTCTCTGATGCAGGATACTTGAATGGCTCAATCATCCCAGCAAGCTTGCACTCATTTTGCTATCTCAGAAGGATGACAGGCTAAGTCAATTCCACATGGTATTAATTCAACAGCCAAGCAGGATTTGAACTCAAGACCCGAAGATCCCAAGCCGACCACCCTAACCATTATTCAACAGCCAAACGGGATTTGATCTAAAGACCCTAAGATCCCAAGCCCACCACCCTAACCATTAAGGAGAGGACAGGAGATTGGGACCATACTCTGTGCAGAGCGTTGGTGCTGCTTAAGCAGTCTCCTTGGCTATTGGGCACAACCCTGGACAAGTCGCCACGCCGACACAGTATACCAGCATGCTGACACTCATTTTGCCGACCTCGGAAGGATGACAGGCCAAGTTAACCCCACCTGGTATTAATTCAACAGCTGAGCGGGATTTGAACTCCGGACTCTAGGATCCAACGCCCACCACCCTTACCATTAAGCCAACACCAGAAATACATTGAACATGCTTCCAGTAAACAAGCTCTGTTGCTTTATTCCATGGTATTCTACTCAATCTGTCTGGCTCCGCAGCGTAGTCTCCTGGATCTCGAATTTCAGCCCCACTGCGGTTTCCTACATCCATAATGTCTTGCTCAGTGTGGTCTCTTGGATTGTATCCTGAAATCACTTTGATATCAACTGATTGAGAATGGTTAAATAATGCACTTATAGGGGACAGCATTAGGTTCAAAATGAATGAGCATTTTTATTATTTTCTTTGTGATAACATTTTGATACATTGTGAGATAGACTACAACTAATTTGTGATAGATGCACAGTCGGTGGGTAGCCTTATGTATAGCCTTCAAATGTGGCTGCTTTAATGATAAGAAGAAGAAGAATAATAATAATAATAATAATAATGATAAGAAGAAGAAGCCCTTTCACGTCTTCAGACTCGTGCGACTGAGACTTTTTCTTGGCTTGGCAGCATTGTCCTGGATGAGTCCTTCCTTTTTGCCCAACAATATTAATATTTTCACTTGCAATGGCACTCATTCATTGTGATGTTGGACACTTAATATTAAGCCGTGTGGTTTACTTAAAGCACGGAAAATAAGGAAAACTGAAATACACCTAATTTCATGATAATATTTTTTTAATTCAATAGAGCTGCCCTGGAAAGCTGAGAGAAGGCTGTACATGCATCCAGGTGTGCTACATGCTGGAGTGATGCCACTGCACTGGGGTGAGGGGAGGGAGAGTAACAAGCTAACACAATGACCTGACATCAGTGTATCAATCTTTGTCTCCATAATGGGCAACACGAGACCACCGCAGATAACTCCCAAGAAGCCGAGCTAAGGCATTAATTCGAATTACAACGTGCCAATGGCAGCTCGGAAAAAGTTAAGATCTTCAATCTGCGTGCACACACCATGAACCAAACTTACGTGTGTCCACTGGCAATTTACTCACTCACAGAGAAAGTAATCGACTGCATGAACCAAAAGGAATCATAAATGTTTCAGTTTTATAAAAATGTGAATTAAGAAAACAGGGAAGAAGGCAAACATGAATTAAGAAACCATGGCTAGCACCAGCACAGGTCCCTTGAGACTGATATTCCAGAAATCTTTGAATGAGGGTGTTTTACCTGAAGATTGAAGAATGGCAAATGTCACCCCATCCATCCATCCGTTGGGACTGCACTCTGTGCAGAGCGTTGGTGCTGCCTCAACAGTCTCCTTGGGTATTGGGCACGATCCTCGATGGGTCGTCACTCTGACACAGGATACCAGCAAGCTGGCACTCATTTTGCCGACCTCGGAAAGATGGCAGGCAGAGTCAACCCCACCTGGTATTAATTCAACAGCCATGTGGGATTTGAACTCAGGATCCTAAGATCCCAAGCCCACCACTTAACATGTCACCCCGAGCTTTAAGAAAGGGAGCAAAAATTTTGCAAAAAATTACTGCCCTGCAAGTCTTACTTCGGTGGCAGGAAAAGTCATGGTGAGCGTTGTGAAGGATGCTGTGGTGAAGCACATGACAGTCTGTTTGCAGACAATCAGCATGGACTTACTCCCAGAAGATCATGTGTCACAACTACTTTGCATCTTTGAGGAACTGACCCTATTGACCACGGAGATGTACTTGGACATCATGTACTTGGATTTTTTATAAAGCATTTGATGCTGTCCCACACAAAAGCCTCCTTGAAAAAGTAAGAGCATATGGAATTGAAGGGAAGCTGCACAGATGAATTGAGGCATTCCTATCCAGCAGAACATGAGTGGCCATCAATGCAGTGAAATCCAAATGGAAATCAGTTGGAGGTGGAGTCCTCCAAGGGAGTGGACTGGGCCATTCGCTGTTCGTGCTGTTAATCAATGATATACCAGATGGGCTCATAAACTCTGTGTATATTTTTGCTGATGACGCGTAAATCATTGGTCCAGTAAAAAGCCAAAGTCAAAAGGACTCGATGCAAGACGAGTTGAACGAAGCAAAAAAAATGGTCAGACAAATGGCAACTCACTTTCAACTCAAACAAATGTAAAGTACTCCATATTGGAAGATCAAACACATTGACTGCTTATCAGATCAGTGGAACAGACTTACAGGAAGTACAAGAAGAGAAGCACCTGGGTGTGGTGATAGATTCAGAGCTCAAATTCCACAAGCATGTTTCAGCAGCTGCACAAAAATCAAACCAGATACTTGGAATTATCAAAACGACATTTTTACGAATTTGACAAAATCAATTCTCCAGATAGTGTACTCAACCCTGGTGAGACCACACCTTGATGATGGCAATATCCTTTGGAATATGAGATACAAAATGGACGGGAACAAGATTGAGAGGGTGTAGCAAAGAGCGACAAGACTGGTTCTGAAGAGCTATGTCACATGACAGACTAACATGGACTACAAGCCCTAAATCTCCACTCTATGCACCATAGAGGTTTAAGAGGTGACATGATCACAGTTTACAACATCATTAAGGTAGATGAAGTAAGAATACCAGTGTAGATGTTTACGAGTGCAATCCACCAAAGTACTCGATGACACACATTCATGGTGCACAGACAAAGGTCGAGATTGGAGAGTAGAACAAAGTTCTTTAGTCAGAGGATTGTAATGGATTGGAACAATCTCCCTGATATTGTGGTTGAAGCAAAATCGATTCAATCTTTTCAGGCCAAACTTGACATTCATTGGTGAAATCAAACGTTCCTGACCCACAGTCCTTAATGCAAGCACAAATGGTATAGCAAGTATTATCAGATATTGTAGAGAACACCGGGATGATTACAGGAATATTCCTTCTTCCCTGTATACTGATGATGATGAAACAAACAATTACAGAGAAAAATGCAAAGAAGAAGAAGTTGTCCAAATCGGAAAAGAAATAACGCTTCCAAAAATAAAAATTGTTGGACTAATCTACTTAATATATATCCTTATTGACAAGAGAATCTTTCAACATTCCGGTTCTGGGTTTGGAGCAACGGCAGCTTATCTCAGGGGCCTCTGCTGACTTTCTAAAAGTTACGTTTCCAGTCGTTATTCGTCATGTTTTAACTGTTTGTTTTCTCACCTGCATGTCTACTGTGTGTTCTTAGTTCGGTTTTGTTCTCTTCTTCTTCTTCTTCTTCTTCTTCTTCTTCTTCTTCTTCTTCTTCTTCTTCTTCTTCTTCTTCTTCTTCTTCTTCTTCCTCCTCCTCCTTCTGCCGGCACACCATCTTTATTCTATTTGAGCTGACCCACTGTCACCATTACCTTCACGATTTCTACCAACAACTTCCCATTCTCCAATCTTGTCTAATTCCTCAAGAATCCATCAAAAAATAATAATTTCCCTTGTATCCTTACTAACGAGACACCACCTGAAACCATATGTCTCTCTCGACCCTCTTCCTGGTACTTTTCATTGATCCATCGGCTTCACTCTGCATTTACCGTTCCAAAATTCACCATACACCTCCACAATTTTACTTCAACCTATCCTTTTCTGAATCTTAAGCAAGCCTAATTTTTTTAAATCATAATAATAATAAATAAATTCACTTTCACCTATACATCTCCGATAACCACGTGATCTGTTCCACCCTCTGCGTTTACCGATCCAAATTCACCATTCACCTCACGATCTTTTCTTCGACCTTTCTTTTACCTAATCTAATGCAATCTCTATCGAAAAATATTAATAATAAAAACGATCTCTTATAATGCTTCATCTTCCTCTTTCATGTGTGTTGTTCTCATAACTGTATCATAATTCACCACTCTTTTTCTGTCTCAACAGACTGCTCTCAATTCGACCTCTCCTTCATACTTTGTCAAAAAATCCAACTGCTAGAACGTTTCTTCTCTCCATTCTCTTAATTCGCCTTTATTGCATCCCTCAAACCAGAGTTGATGTCAAAGCCAACTGGTCCAACAAACTGGTCCAACACGTGGAACATGTCTTTCAATCCAGACAAATCTCACACTCTCACTATGTCTCTTCGAAAGGACCGTTTAGAAACCCCCCCCCCATCCACTTTCTCAACAATCTTCTGGAAGAAGTCTTTTCTTTCAAGCTTCTGGGTCTCACTATCTGCCATGACCTTTCCTGGGAAAGTCACATTTCCAACCTCGCCTCAAAAGCCAGTCGCCGACTGGGAATCCTCCGTCGTGCTAAGTCCTTCCTCGGCCCTCTTGAGCTCCTGACCACTTACAAAGCTTTTGTCCGTACCCTAATGGAGTACTGCTCTCCCCTCTGGGCTGGTGCTCCTGCCTCCCACCTTTCTCGGCTTCACACTGTCGAAACCAGGGCTTTTAAGATCATCGGCATCTCCCGCAATAAAGCTGAGTCTTTGGGTCTCTCACTCAATCACCGCAGGTTGGTCGGTGGTCTTTCTGTCTTCTACCGACTCCTCTCCAGCCTTGCCCCCCCTGCTCTCTCTGCGATTTGTCCCCACCACATTTCCACAGGGCGCTCAAGGTCCGCCAACAACCCCCTTCTGGTAAAACTACCAAAATCACGAATCACTGCTCATCTTCACTCTTTCATTCCTCTTTTTTCCCGCCTTTGGAATAAACTTCCTCACTCTATTCTTTCCCATTCTTCCCTCCAGGCTTTCAAAACAGCTGTTCACCACCACCTCTTATCTTCCCCCATCCAAATCCTCGATCTTTTCTACCCCCGATAATCCACCCAAGCCCACTTCCTTCAATTCCCCTGCTTTCCTTCCTGAAAGTCCCTGTAAGGTCCATCTTCTCTTCGCCATGTTCCCCGTCCCATCCCCATCCCTCTCCCTTCCACAGTTCACCTAATGTGTCTGTTCCCCACTGTTTTGTCCCTTCCACTCCCGCCCCTCTTGTCTCATGCCTTCTTGCTGTGAGTTGTGTGTTAGCTCTCATACGAGCCTCGACCAAGGTATACAAAAAAAAAAGCCACCCAATGCTCGCCTGTTTATACATTTATCGTTTTTAAAAGACTAGTCTAATAATTAATATTTTTTTATAAACCGTTGAAAGCATTTTTAGAAAGATCAGTGACGTCTGATCCAAATAATTTTAAAGCAATATATGTATTTGTATATTGTAATCAGTAACAAGAGCGCAAGTGAGCACAATATACGCCCGAACAAGAAAGTATATACAGAATTGTGCTACATCATGGAAAACAGCATCCTGGTTGCCATGGCAACCACTTTAGATGACGAACGTATGTCGCGACGCACCGTCTCCACAGTCTGTACCTATGTACCAAATATGAAACATGAACGTTGAAAACTTTGGGACTTTAGAGTGCGGACAGGAACGGATGGATGGACGGACGGATAGACAGACAGACAGGCAGACAGACAGACAGACAGACGGACGGACGGACAGACAGACAGACAGACAGACGGACGGACGGACGACAGATATCACATTATACGCCCCGATATATATATATATATATATATATATATATATATATATATATATATATATATATATATATGTATGTATGTGTATATATATATATATATATATATATGTATATATATGTATATATGTATATATATATATATGTATATATGTATATATATATATATATATATATATATATATATATATATATATATACATACATATATATATATATATATACATACATATATATATATATATACATATATACATATATATATATATAAGAGCCTGGTGTTGGCGCAGTGGTTAGGGCAGCAGTTTGGGATCCAAAAAAAAAAAGGTCCTGAGTTCAAGCCCCGTTGGGCCACTGAATTAATACACCAGGGGTTGACTCAGCCTGTCATCCTTCCGAGGTCGGCGAAGTGAGTACCAGTGTTCTGGGCCGGTGTATACCCCGGTTAAAATAGGTGTACCAGATCCCTGTGTCGTAAGAGGCGACCAGGGTTGCGTCAGGAAGGGCATCCGGCGTAAAATATGTGCCAAATCACTATACGGATCATAAGGATGATCCGCTGTGGCGACCCCTAACGGGAGCAGCCGAAAGAAGAAGATATATATATATATATATATATATATATATATATATATATATATATATACATATATATACATATATATATATGTATATATATGTATATATATATATATATATATATATATATATATATATATATATATATATATATATATATATATATATATATATATATGTATTGGGCGTATAAAATTAGTGTGGTAGAAAAAAACATTAGAAAGGAAAAAATAACTTGCACCAAAAACTTCAACATTTTTACGCTCACGCTGACGTTGACGCTCACGCTCACGCTCACGCTCACGCTGATGCTCACGCCGGGGGTATTGCTATCGCTCTCTGTTCTTCGAACAGGAGAGCTAAAAATGTCATAAATCGCATTTCTGAACTAAAAAAAATTTAAAACTCCAGTTTGCTATGTACGTTCGCTTTCCTTTATGGTTTTTTTTTCCAACTTAAATGCCAATTCACCCCTCTCACCTTTCTCAAAAACTCCTCACTTTTCTCCCTCAACTCACCCAACTCACCTTCTCGCACCACTCACCCCACTTACTCTTCCTTCTCAAAGTTGCCCACCCTCCTCTCATCCACAAAGCTGCCTCATCCCCCTGCCCTCTCTCTTCCATCTCATCACTCTACCTCCTCAAATCCTCAACTGATTTCTGCCCCCTCTCTTATTAATCCCCACTGTACCTCAACCCAGCACCACAGAACCTTTTCTCCTCCACATCCAGCTCCCTCCCCAAGCTCTTCTACAATCCCTAACACTCTTTCAACAACTCCCCTTACCTCCCCGCCCCCTCCTCGCTTGTCCTACCCACCCCTCCCCTGCACCCAAACCCTCCTCCCCTCCCTCTTAATTAACAGTGTGGACCTCAAATATCCCGGGCCTTCGCACAAACCTGACAGATCTTTCCATACAGGTTGCCACTGACAAACCAGACATAATCTGCCTAACAAACTTTCCTCCCTCAAGACATGTCTTTCTCCCTCGTATCTCTCCCTGGTTAGTCCATCCACCAGTATGACAGACCTGAACCTCGTCCTGGTGGAGGAGTTGCTGTTTTCATCAAAGACTCTATTCCTCACTCTCCATGCACTGCACTCACTCCTCCACACCCTCAGGAATACCTCTGGGTACAGCTTCCCTCCACTCCCACCTCATGTTTATATATGTGCTGTACCATCCACCAAACAGTGATGACTCCATCTACACCTCACTATCCAAAAACATTGACCAACTTCTATCCTCTCATCCAAACTCTCTCTTCCTCATATGTGGTGACTTCAATTGTCATCATGCCTGTTGGCTCTGCGTGGGTAACTCTGTCACCTGCCAATGCACTTCAGCAAAAGACTTCTGCGACTCATTGGGACTGACTCAATCGGTCAACTTCCTGACCCAGATCCCAACCAACGGTACTCCATCTCTTCCAGATCTGATTTTGACAAATTTCCCTGAAAATATCTGCTGTTCTTCGGGTGATCCAATTGATTCATCTGACCACGTGCTTGTCAAAGCAAACATCTCTCTGGCTGTTATTAGAGATCCACCTCAGCCCCGTCGAGTCTGGCATTTTACTCAGGCCGACTGGCAGCATCTGCAAGCAGCCATCAAACTTCAAGACTGGTCTCCCATTGCTACTTTCTCCAACATCAACTCATCCTGGGAATTATTTCAAAGAAACAGATCCCTGCACCTACAGACAAATAAGTCTTCTCCCAATCATCAGCACGGTTGTGGAATCCATCATCGCTTCAGATATTAAATGCTTCTTCTTCTCCAATGGCTTGATTTCTGATCATCAATTTGGTTTCACATCAGGTCACTCTACCCTGGATATTCTGCTTCAGCCCTCCTAACAATGAATGGAGGTACTCAATGCCGGACATGAAATCATAGTCATATCACTAGACATATCGCGTGCTTTTGACATGGTTTGGCACCCTGCCCTGCTCAACAATCTCTCTTCCTATGGTATCCAAGGCCATCTCCACTCATAGCTTGCAGACTTCCTCGCCTGTCACAGCCAACGTGTGGCCCTACATGGAGTTGTCTCATCCCCTCTTCCTGTCCAGGCTGAAGTTCCTCAAGGCAGCGTTCTGGGCCCTGTTCTTTTTCTGGTTTTCATCAATGATCTCTCCGACTCTGGAAAATCCTCCTTATCCCTTTGCTGATAACTCCACCCTCTGCCGTACCATCTATCATCCCTCAGACCAGCAAGCCACAGCTTCTTCGCTCTCTGCAGATCTGGATAAAATCACAAACTGGTCCAACACGTGGAACATGTCTTTCAATCCTGACAAATCTCACACTCTCACTATGTCTCTCCGAAAGGACCGGTTATAAATCCCCCCTCCCCCCATCCACTTTCTCAACAATCCTCTGGAAGAAGTCCTTTCCTTCAAGCTTCTGAGTCTCATGATCTGCCATGATCTTTCCTGGGAAAGCCACATTCCGAACCTGGCCTCCAAATCCAGTCGCCGACTGGGAATCCTCCGTCGTGCAAAGTCCTTCCTCGGCCCACCTGAACTCCTGACCACATGCAAAGCTTTCGTACGCAGCCTGATGGAGTACTGCTCTCCCCTCCGGGCTGGTGCTCCTGCCTCCCACCTTTCTTGGCTTCACATTGTGGAAACCAAGGCATTTTGGATCATTGGTATCTCCCGCGATGAGGCTGAGTCTTTGGGCCTCTCACTCTCTCACCGCAGGCAGGTTGGTGGTCTTTCTGTCTTCTTCCGTCTCCTCTCCGGTCTGCCCCCCCCCGCTCTGTTTGCGATATGTCCCCACCATATTTCCGCAGGGCACTCAAGGTCCGCCAACAACTCCCTTCTGTTAAAACTACCAAGATCACAAATCACTGCTCACCTTCACTCTTTCATTCCTCTTATCCCCGCCTTAATTCCCATACTCTATTCAATCCCATTCTTCCCTCCAGACCTTCAAAACAGTTGTTCACCACCACCTCTTATCTTCCTCCCATCCAAAATCTCAATTTTTTCTACCCCCCGTTAATCCACCCGAAACCCACCTCCTTCAAATTTCCTGCTTTCCTTCCTGAAAGTCCCTCTAGTGTCCATCTTGTATACCCCGTGTTACCCACCCCATCCCTCTCCCTTCTACCGATCTCCGAATGTCTGTTCCCCACTGTTTTGTCCTTCCCTCTCCCATCCCTCGTCTCATGCCCCCTTGCTGTGTTGTGTGTTAGCTCTCATACGAGCCTTGAAATTGTATATCAACAACAACAACAAAAAAACATGGTAGAGGAAACTCGGAGCGAGAAAGAGGGTTAGAAGATGCGGGAAGGAAAAAGATATGAGGCTTGGTTGAGGCCTGGTCAAGTTGAGTGAGGCGTCCTTGCCTTGATTGGATGGGTTGAGCAGGCTGCAATTTTAACCACACACGAAGTGATATGAAGGCCAGGCGAACCCGGTGTTAGTGTCCCCAGATTTCTGAGACAGGTTCCTCCTTCAACTGGGGAGGAGGGTGCGTTGCAAGGAACCTCAATGACGCTCTGGCAAGTTCTGGTGGGGAAGACATCACACGACCATCACTCTTTCGGTCCTCATCTCAGACCCAATGCAAACCTCACCCGTCCCTGCTCTCTTGATCTGATCTTTCTCCTCAAAACCTCAGTTATAAACTGTCGCTCACGTGACGTCATCAGGTTCATTCATTGGTTGACCAGCTCAATTCCATTGTCGATTGTTCTGATTCAATAGAGAACTCAAGGACAGAGTGTTATTTGTCAGGCCGATGAGATGAGAAGAAATGAAAAAGGTTATTAATCAAATAAATAAATATTTGGAGAAATAAATCACCGATAACAGTGAAAAAGACAAAGGAATGGAGTTGGGGTGGGGGACAATGCCCTGCTAACCACTGTCTTGGTAGACCTAAATTGGGATTTACAAAGCATGTACTGTAGACATAACTATTACAATGTAACTAATCTGCTAATTAACCCTTTAACCCCAAAGAGTCCATTTTTGTTCCAATAACCTGCCGATTTGGCCGATAACATTCATCTTTTTACTTCCCATATGATCACACTCATTCATGGCAAAGCAGGACATGTAATACTACAGCGCCTGGTTTGCTGAAGCATGGAAAAAAGGAAAATTGGGAAACGTGCCGAATTTCATGATAATATAATATTTCAAATTGAATCGAGTCCAGCCGTCTGCTTCGTCAATTGGCTGAATGCTGGAGTGACGTCACTGCTGGGGTTGACGAACAGCTGACATGGTCACGTGCCTTAAATTTGCTCCGACAATGAACCAGTTCATATATGTTCATTATTTATTTGTTTTTACAACCATGAACCGTGAAGGCGGGTCGACAATACTAGAGGGCTCGGTGGAAAGTGATACCTATAACTATATCAAGGTATGAAGGTGACTAAATAAAACGCCCCACCAGCATTACCCCACCCCAAAAAATATAGCCTGGTGTTGGCTCAGTGGTTAGGGTGGCGGCTTGGGATCCTAGGGTCCTGAGTTCAAGACCCCAGGGGTTGACTCAGCCTGTCATCCTTCCGAGGTCGGCGAAATTAGTACCAGTTCCAGTGTGTGTACCGGCAGAGGGGCACTGCATTAGCGACACAGTCGCGCTTCAAGAAATGATAGCTACTCCGGCAGCTAAGCTGCCATACGATACGACCACCACCACCACCCCAAAAAATTGTCTTTCAAAGAAGCGTGAAAAACCAGAATGTTATGACGTCAAAAATAGATGTAATCATCGTCATCTTCATCATCCTCATCATATGTTAGAGGTGAGCTACTCTTGTCGCTGGTTGTTCCTGACTTCGATTTTAATGACTAAAGGAATTCTGAACGTGGCCAGTCATGATTAGATGGTCTAGTCTTTTGGTAAGGTTGCGCAGCATCATTCACACCCACAAATGGATTCTCATGGTCGACAAGACCGTGGCCTTCTGTCGTCTGCTGACGGTACGGTACGCTTTAAGAACGCAACCCATGACGTCACTGCCGTCGTATCCGATTCCCTCTGCAATGCTTCCTCTGGAGGTGAGCACACTAAACTTTTAACTGTCCCGTAACGGTCTCCAAATGACATCATCGGACTTCACGAATTTGACATTTCTTTGGGCAAAATGACGTTTGACCACTTCGGGAATGTAACCCCAAGGAAACTGATGTCGAGTGCATTTTGCAGTGAGAGCGGTTGCATCGTGGAGCATGCTGTCCATTATATGAGAGAGACCAATGTCTCTGCCGTATTATTTTACCTTAAGTTCTCACGGAGTCTTCCGCGACTTCCATTTGGCCTTATAGCCGCTGATGGGGGTCTGAGCACTTCATGTCACATTGAGCTCGAGTCTATAACAGTTGCGAGAGCCCCCATTATGCTCGGTGAACGTTGTTTCCACCTTGGGAGTCAACTTGTGATTTTAATGGTTCGGTCATTGAACGGCCCCGTGAGAATAAAAAGGAAAAATCAAAATTAGAAGACACTGTACCACCATCGCGATCATGCATTCCCAAATTCCCGACACGTGACTTTTGCGCGACACCACCTGCGGGCCGGTCATGGGACACCCTCATCTCGTGTCACGTTGAAACCCTTTGGCTCCCGACCAGTGATTTCACAGATTCGAGAGGTTCACCGTGCGGTGCTGCGGTTTCGAACCGCAATGTTTGCTGCGCGTTACACCGGAAGGGGGTCCAATTGGTCCCGCCAGATTCTCTGCTCACAGAGTGCTGGTCGCATTGGAAGGGTGGAGTTGGACGGGAGGAATGGGGGAGGAGGGGAGGGAGGAGGCACACGAAGAGGGCGCAACACATCCGGGATTTCCCATTGGCAAAGCCACTCCTCGATAGTCCGCGTTCCGCGTGTAACTGTGAACTCATCCAGCACATCAGAGGGTGCAAAGAGAACCATGAGCGGTAATTCCATTGCGCCGGACAGGCACTGACACCGGGTCTCTGTGCTCCGACCACCGGGACACCAAAGCGAGCGGAGGCGCGTCGGATCCTCGGATATTTCTGGACAGCATTGCGATCCCGAGACGGACGCGCTCGGTACGTGGACACCGTCGCCGGATGCCGGACGGGTCTCATTCGGACGTGTTACATGGAGGGGGCTTCAATCCGGTTGCTTCGTGAGCTTGCGGAATTCGACCTCTTACCCGCTCCGAGACAGTGACATTTGAGCGCGTGAAGTCCGAAACAACCACGACTACGAGTTTGTGATGCGTACGCAGCTTTAGACGTGTGAAAGGTGTCCATAGACCATTTATCGCGGGGACAATTTATCGACCATAGACCATAGACCATAACGATTCACGGTTAAACAGCGATTGGGGGGGACACCCCAAGCTAGAAAGCCTCACTCTGCCTCCACCATCCGGAACGTGCTGGACATCATGTGTACAAAGTTCTGTGCACTAGGGAAATGTGCGACACCTGCAGGATCGACCCCTCCCCCCCCCACCCCCATTAGCTCCGATTGTGCTCCCATATACGCACCTGTCTGCGCAGGCCTCTATATTTGTGTGTAATGCATTTGGTTGTTGCTCTCCATCGTTCTCACGCTGAGGCCTCAGGAGCGACGCTGAGCCGGCTCGCCAGACACGGCGCCAACACGCGATCCCGCGCGCCGTGCCATGCCGAGGGCGCGCCACGCACGCGCTATATTTGCCACGGTGTTGCCGCGTGCCGAGGCGAGGGGCGCTTCGCTTTCGAATGGGCGGGGTCGGAAGAGGGCGGCCGTTTGCAATTGGCGATTTGGAGGCGTGCGGGTCGAGTTTACCTGCCTGAGTTGGTCGTGCAATTTCAGGAGCAGCTTTCCTTTCACTTTCGGTGCAATCAAGGAGTTTGTCACTCTTTGCAATTTTCCGAGCCGAGAGGATCCACATATTCTTTGGATACCGTGCTCGAATTGGTCGAGCACACGTCCCGGATCCCAATTGTTTTGTGAGTCGTTTCCATGGGTATTGGGAGTCATTAATAGGGAAAGCTCAAAAATCGGCCCAAGCTCAAAATGCTGAGTATACCTGGAAACCTCTACGTGACTCACACCTGCATGTTGCCCACAGGGCTGGTCGACCGCCGGTGCTATGCGCGCCGATAGTCGCGCTCTGTACCACCATGTGTAGGACAATGCACGGATGGAGTTCAAGCACAACTTCGGTGAAATAAGTATGGGGAAGGTGAGTTGCAGATATATTGTGAAAGGTTAACCAAAGTTTCACGTCACCCGGCTTTGCCGCAAATCCGATGAACCCATGGGAAAGTGCATTCATTTTTGCTTTTACCTTTCACAAATTTGCGTTGCCTGCGATGGAGTAGTGACCTGTCAAGAGGCGATAGATTCTTACATTGGAACCATTTGCCACTAACCTGTAGACACTCCGATGCCTGGCTGACTCGACGTCCCCGTTGTTACAGAGACTCTGCGTGATCTGCGCGCTGGCGGCGCTCTTTGCATCACACTGCTTCATGTGCACAATTCCAGACAATATGGAGAATCTCACGACGAGCATCGTGAGTACATCCACGTTCACATTTATCTTTCATGAAAGCAGCAAATCACACTTACATCGAGTCTCAGATTGATTCATCGCCGTAAAGTTTTCACAACTTAAAAATTCGGCCATGCAACTGTTGCGCGATATTTGTACATCATCGGCGTGACGATATCAGTTTACCTTTATTTTATACTGTGGGGTGAGGAAGACCTGTGTTGTGAGCAAACGACTCCTAGTCCAAGGAGTTCAACAATGACATAGTCAAATATGACAGAGCCAGTTGATAAAGGAATGACTAAAGACCTCCCAGACCCAGATCGGAGACCCTAACCGTTGATACACCATCAAGTCTGGTTTCATAACTTCTTTCTATTTCTACTATTGCTTCTTTATACATTCGTGGGTCTTCGTGTTTTAGTTACCTTTGCATTCATGGTGTTCCTTAGCTTTAACTAAGGACTACACACGCAGACACACGTTTATTGGAAGAACAAGTCTTCCTCGTGAAGTTTAGTGTCGCTCTGTGTCGGTGCAAAGTTAGAATAATGAATGGGGTTAAAAGAATGTTGATCAGGTACGCTAACCACCGTGGGAAGCAAGGAGAAGCTGATGTTTTGGGCCTCATACTAAGGGTTACACTGGAGTGTCAGCATCTCTTTGCTTCTCATTGAGGTTAGCATATTGGAATCAACGTTTTGTTGATTTCATCCAATGCAATAATATTGCTTTGACAAGCACTTGCTGACTTTGTATTTTCAAGTTAAGTGCACGTGTTTAGCTTTGTCACAATCTTGTTAAAACACCTTATATCAAGGTGTTTCTCAATGAAGAAACAGTTCTACCCAGAACGGTTTTCAATGTGAACTTGTGAAAAACATGTAATCCTTGTACACTGCCCCTTTCGTTTGATAGTCCACATACGTAGTCGTAATGCAATGTGGAGATCTCTTCCCTTTCCTGAGTTTCCATGAATTCTTCCTCTCCCCATCCCATCCTCTTCTCTTCCCTTTTATCAATTACAGTTTGCACATTGTAAATCTTCCTCTCTTTTTGTTCATGATATGCAAATCATGAAATACTACATAACACTGTGACTGGTTCCACAGTTGATTTCTTCCAGATTGCTTGTTTTGTTTCTGTTTTTCATGCAGTCTCAACTGTTATAGGATGTAATGTAAATAGATGAGAAAATAATTTGGTTGGATGGACATGGAAAATTCTTTATTAATCCATGGTACTGTCACCTCGACAGGTGTGCTAACGCAGAACCGCCACGTCGAAGCAATGTGCTTCGCAAATGCACGAGTTGAAGGGAATCACTTTTATGGCTTCCACTGGATGGGATCCAAATCCCACCGGTCTCGTAAACCAAATTGTTAACAAATTCTACCCCAGGGATTAACCACACCCCGGTCAAAACGGTTTGGGCATGTGCGAGATAATGATGGGTTACCAGATGACTCATGTACTTAAGGAATAACAGTTTATTGAAAGAGACATAAGGCGATGCAAATGGAGAATCCTGAGACAAAAGGGCAGACTGAAAAAATGAATAGAGATAAAGTTACTCTCAGCACTTTTTTCTATTATTATTTATGGAAAAACGCAAACAAATGTCTGTGCCCACAAAACAAACACATAATGAGCATATATATATATATATATATATATATATATATATATAT
>NC_140961.1:79930438-80000438 GCF_056783735.1 Eptatretus burgeri | reverse complement strand
TGTCTTGTCATTGGTGGACAGATAAATGGCGTAACTTGGGAACCGCTTGTCCGATTAATATCAAACCTCGAAAAGGCACATCCGAGGGTCCCCAGCAATATTCCTGGCAAGTTTCAATCAGATCGGACCGTCAATCGTGCAAAAATAAAAATAAATAAATAAATAAATAAATAAACAAACGTTAATTGTGACGTCATTCGTGATGTCATATCACCGTGTCTTGTCATTGGTCGACAGATAAATGGCCGTAACTTGGGAACCGCTCGTCCGATTGACATCAAACCTTGAAAAGGCATATCTGCGGGGCCCAGGCAATATTCCTGGCAAGTTTCAATCCGATCGGACCGGCAGTCGTCGAGAAACTGCAGTCGCAGACAAACAGACAAACAGACAGACAGACAGACAGACAGACAGACAGACACACACACACACACAGGGATTGCTGGAATTATAGAAAGATGACCGACACCGACTCCTTCAAATATGTCGTCATTATTGACTTCTTCCACAGATTTGGATGACGTAATACGCACCGGCATGGTCAAAAGTCTATTACCGGGTGCAGACCATTCACGTGATCCACCGTTGGTGGGAGTCGATGGCCTGGATTACGCACGTTATATTCACGATGGACGTGGTCGGGTTGGTTTTCATTCCTCGGTCTTTCAATACTGAAAAGCTTTGGGGTACAAAATGGGTTACATGCCCTCAGGAACTTAGCATACAGACATGGCCATGACACTATTTCAGTACATGCTGCTGCCATCTGGAAGTAAACTCAACCCTGAGCCCCTAGACTATTTTGACGGACGCACTAACGTGCACAAGCGGAATTTTAAACCACATATTTTTTTATTTAGTAAAGGACGGATGATTAAATTTATGTTCATACATAACCTTAGATGTTGACCTTTAAATTAAATATATATATATATATATATATATATATATACCATATCCCTGTGTCGTAAGAGGCGACCAGGGTTGCGTCAGGAAGGGCATCCGGCGTAAAACATGTGCCAAATCACTATGCGGATCATACGGATGATCCGCTGTGGCGACCCTAACGGGAGCAGCCGAAAGAAGAAGATATATATATATATATATATATATATATATATATATATATATATATATATATATATATATATATATATATATATATATATATATATATATATATTGCAAATACAAATCCAGAAAAGGCAATAAAAGCAGTGTGAAACTGGTCAATGAAAAAAGTGATGCTCAGGGCCTTCAAAAAAATTGTTTCCCTCCTTTTTCCTCAGACTTTAATATATGTGCCTGAAACTGTCTTTTTTATCTCCTGGAAATTTATACTGAAGTATCCAACCATTAATGGACCATTTTTTTCAAATAGTAGAAATTTATTGAATGATTTTCTCATGGCCTAAAAATATAACACCTTCGCTGATTTTGACTCATATATATATATATATATATATAAATATATATATATATATATATATATATATATATATATATATGTATATATTTATATGTATATATGTATATATATATATATTTGTATGTGTAATTTTATATATGTATATACATGTATGTGTGTGTATATACACATACATGTATATACATATATAAAATTACACATACAAATATATATACATATATATATATATATATATGCAGTGTCTGTCTTTTGTTGTGTTGTCACTGAACTACTCCCTCAAACTTTTGTGAAATCGTACCAAACTTCCGGGCTGCACCTTCCTCTTCCGTGTTTATGTCCTAAGGGTATTTGTTTTGAATTTTTTTGAAAAAAAAGTTTTTCTTTTTTTCAAAATTAAATCTTCAACTTAAATTGCTTCAACATTTGTATTGTCATGAATATTACAAATAAATTTGCAAGATAAATGTTTGAATTCTACTTGGTGTAAATCTTGACAAAACAGCAACTCATGTACTTATCCTCAGTTAAAACAAGCCGGTCTCTCGAGCAACATATGGTGAGGTGTTTTGAATTGCACAGTGGCAGTTGTTTCGAACCACGTGGTGGTGAGGTGGGGTTTTTTTTGTTCTTGTTTTGTTTTGTATACAGTGTCGAGGCTCATATGAGAACTAACCCACAGAAGCGCACAACAAGGGGAGCAGGAGGCAAGAGGGGTGGGAGAGGGAAGGAAAAAACAGTGTGGAACAGACATGAGGAGATCTGTGGAGGGAGAGGCTGGGGTGGGGTATACAGGGAAAACAAGATGGACACTCCAGGGACTTTCAGGTCCTTACATGACAGGGACTTTCAGGAAGGAAAGCAGGGGATTTGAAGCAGGTGGGTTTGTGGTGGTATAGAGGTGATAGAAAAAATTGTGGTTTTGGATGGGGGAAGATAAGAGATGGTGGTGAACAGCTGTTTTGAAGACCTGGATGGAAGAGTGGGATTGAAGAGAGTGTGGGAATTTGTTCCAAAGGCAGGAAAAAAATGAGGAATTGAAAGAGTAAAGGTGAGCAGTGATTGTTGATTTTGGTAGTTTTACCAGAAGGGGGTTTCTGGCAGACCTTGAGTGCCCTGCGGAAATATTGGGGTGGGGACATATCTCAGACAGAGCAGGGAGGGGCCATTGCCAGAGAGGAGATGGTAGAAGACAGAAAGACCACCGACCCTCCTGTGGTGAGAGACCCAAAACCTCAACCTCATCGTGGGAGATACGAATGATATTAAATACCTTGGTTTCCACAACGTGAAGCCAAGAAAGGTGAGTCGCAGGAGCACCAGCCCAGAGGATAGAACAGTACTCCATCAGGATGTGGACGAAAGCTTGAGCTCAGTTGTGCTTATGAAGAACTTTTCACGATGGAGGATGCCCAGTTGGCGACTGCCTTTGGAGGCCAGCTTGGAAATGTGGCTTTTCCGGGAAAGATCATGGCACATAATGAGACCCAGAAGCTTGAATGAAAGGACTTCTTCAAGAGGATTGTTGAGAAAGTAAATGGGGGGGGGGGTGTTCCAGCTGGTCCTTTCGGAGTGACATCGTGAGAGTGTGAGATTTGTCAGGATTGAAAGACGTGTTCCACATGTTGGACAAGCTTGTGATTTTATCCAGATCTGCAGAGAGTGAAGAGGCTGCTGCTTGCCAATCTGAGGGATGACAGATGGTATGGCAGAGGGTGGTGTCATCTGCAAATAGATAAAGAGGATTTTCCAGGGGGTCGGAGAGAACATTGATGAACACCAGAAAAAGAACAGGGTCCAGAACACTGGCTTGAGGAACTCCAGCCTGGGCAGGAAGAGGGGATGAGAGATCTCCATGAAGGGCCACAAATCTTAACTGCATTAAGATGAGAGAACTCCATTAAGAGGTGTATTTAAAAACATGGTGGTTACGTGGTGGTGTGTTTTTAATAATAAGTATACATACATATATATATATATATATATATATATATATATATATATATATATATATATATATATATATATATATATATATATATATATATATATATATATATATATATATATATTAAGCCTGGTGTTGGCGCAGTGGTTAGGGCAGCGGCTTGGGATCCAAAAGGTCCTGTGTTCAATCCCCGTTGAGCCACTGAATTAATACACCAGGGGGTTCACTCAGCCTGTCATCCTTCCGAGGTCGGTGAAATGAGTACCAGTGTACTGGGCCGGTGTATACCCCGGTTAAAATAGGTGTACCATATCCCTGTGTCGTAAGAGGCGACCAGGGTTGCGTCAGGAAGGGCATCCGGCGTAAAACATGTGCCAAATCACTATGCGGATCATACGGATGATCCGCTGTGGCGACCCCGAACGGGACCAGCCGAAAGCAGAAGAAGATATATATATATATATATATATATATATATATATATATATATATATATATATATATATATATATATTACATCTTCTATATATTACATCTTCTATATATTACATCTTCTATATATTACATCTTCTATATATTACTAAAACTCTCATCTTGTATGTATTTATGTATGTATGTAGGTATGTTCCTGAAATTCAGCCAAAACGGTACACGATAGCGCGAAATTTTTAGGGCCACATTACTCACCATTCTGCTGTGGTCTGCAGTATTAAGTTGTGTTCAAATCGGGCAACGAAAAAAATTATTAAAAAATCAATTCCCGATTCAGTGAAGTACTCTTCGGGAGAAATTAATCAATGGTATAGTTCGCTACCGCGACCTTTAAAAGCTACCTCAATGGTATAGTTCGCTGGAGCTATCTTTTTTTTTTTGAAATAATTTTTTTCATCAACCACTGTCCCAACAGGAACCCCATGGATTCACGGGTCCTCCAGTATCATATAAAAATATATAATATATATATATATATATATATATATATATATATATATATATATATATATATATATGCATGTATTATATTAAAATATAAATATATAATATTAATATATATAAAATATTGATAAGTCTAAAATACATATATACATATACATATACATACATACATACATATATACATATACATATACATATACATATACATATACATATACATATACATATACATATATATATATATATATATATATATATATATATACATACATATATACATATACATATACATATACATATACATATACATATACATATACATATACATATATATATATATATATATATATATATATATATATATCAGATGCACCTCCTGACTGTTGTGATGAGCATCGCAGCAGATTATGTCACACGGTAATACTGCATAATCCACAAAGAGCAACCATCTGTCTGCCACACAGACAATTGTTCCCACTAATGCAAACCATTCAACCAGAAGGCTTGTGATGTGATCGGCAGGTTAATCGAAACATGTGGAGTGTGATAAGCACTCCCCCGATCCCCATTGGACATAGGCCTACACTAAAGTGTCACCTCCAACACAGAGGACTCAGACTGGCGACTGTCAAACAGACAAAGATTACATTGTCAACAGCAGTCAAACATCAAAGGAATTCACCTATCTGGATTTCAAGCATATTTGCCCTCATCAGAACAGTGTACCAATAAATTTCGAACCAATGATGATCACATTATTCGTTTATACATCAGATACATGTCCTGACTGAAATGGTGAGCATCACCGTGGATTATGTCTCACACGGTAAAACCGCACAATCTGCAAAGAGTGACCATCTGTGTGCCACCCAGACGATTGTTCCCACTAATGTAAACCATTCAACCAGAAGGCACGTGACGTGATCGGCGGGTAAATCGAAACATGTGGAGTGTGATGAGCTCTCCCCCGATCCCCACTGGACATCGTCCTACACCGTGTGAGACATAATCTGTGGCGATGCTCACCGTAACAGTCAGGAGGTGCATCTGATGTATAAGCGACGAATGTGGTCATCATTGGTTCGATATTTATTGATATGCTCTCCTGATGAGGGCAAATAAGCCTGAAACCGAATAGGCAGCTCCGTTTGATGTTTAACTGATGTCGACCATGTAATCTTTGACTGTTTGACAGAGTTTCCAGGCTGAGGCCTCTGTGTTGGAGGTGATGCTTTGGTGTAGGACCATGTTCAATGGGGATTGGGGGAGTGCTTGTCACACTCCACGTTCATATATATATATATATATATATATATATATATATATAATAATAAATGCTTGGTGCTGGCTTTGTGGTTAGGGTGGCTGGCTTGGAATCCTGTGGTCCTAAGTTTGAGCTGTGTTGACTGCTGAATTAACACCAGGTGGGGTTGACTCAGCCTGTCTTCCTCCTGGGGTCGGCAAAATCAGTGCCAGCTTACTATTATCCTGTGTCAGAGTGGTGACCCGTCCAGGATTGTGCAGTCAAGTAGACTGCTTAGGCAGCACCAACACTCTGCACAGAGTATGGTTCTGATGGATGGATGGTAGATGGACACAGCATCGGTTGCACAACTGTATTCCAAGAAATGGTCGGAGTGGTGACCCATCCAAGATTGTGCCAAATAGCCAAGAAAAACTGCTTTGACAGTTCCAGTGTTCTGTTCAAGAGTATGTGTCCAAGAAGAACAACAACAAGAAGAAGATTACATATACATATGCATAAACGAAAAGCACGGTGAGGCAGTGAAGCCGTGAGTCAGTCCCAGAAGCTGTGAGGACTTTTTGCCTATTAATCACGTCCTGTTTGAATGTTAATGCCCCAAGACCGTTAAGACCCTGAGTACACCTAATACTCTTTTGACCCCTGAGACATTAACACCATTCAGACCCCTTACACTCTTATGGCTTGTAGCAAGGTATTATGTACACATTTAGGACACGGGGGACCAAAAAATGAAAGTCAGTGTATGAGTAAGTTTTGCATATCATTTGCTTCTTCCAGGTAGTGTTTGTCTCAGGACACATCCAGAGCCAAGCTTGCCAGAGACAAACACCACTCGGATACATCCAGAGACAAACACTGCCCGGACATATCCGGACACAAACAGCATCCAGACTTAACCACCATCCAGATATGTCCAAAGACAGAGACAAAGAGGGAAGGGGAGAGTGAGAGAGGAGATGTGGGAGGAGGGAGCTCCACTGTATTGGGAGGCGATAGAGCAAGGATTGGAAAAGAAAGGGAGAGAGAGCGAGAGAGGTAGGGGTAGGGGAGTGAGCAGAGAGAAAATGTTATGCTTTATGAACAACACACACACACACACACACACACACACACACACACACACACACACACACACACACACACACACACACACACACACACACACACGTGCTTGGCCGATATCGGCAATTTTTCAGGAATCTTCAGGTTAGATTTCGTGTGATTTCCAACTGCAGTGGACTGCATCCAACCCAGAAACCTTGAGTAGCTTCACCGAAAAACAACGTTGCATTTATTTCAGGGACATGTTCACAAACATTTCAGAATTATGTTCACAAACATTATTCTTTATAAACAGCTGCATGTGACAGGTGGAAAAAATTTTGCCTTGGTAATTTAGAAAACACGTTAATACAGCAAAAGGCTCAGAAATCGGGTGTTATTTCACAACGCACTCAGAATGACAGAGCGCAAACCACTTGCTCAGGGTGAGAGATCAAGAATCACTTGCTCAGGGTGACAGAGCATGAACCACTCGCTCAGGGTGATGGAGCACGAACCACTCAATCAAGGTGACCCAGCAGGAACCACTAGCTCGTGGTGACAGAGCAGGAACCACTCGCTCATGGCGACGGAGCATGAACCACTCGCTCAGGGTGACGGAACACGAACCACTCGCTCAGGGTGACGGAGCATGAACCACTCGCTCAGGGTGACCAAACAGGAACCACTCGCTCGTGGTGACAGAGCAGGAACCACTCGCTCGTGGTGACAGAGCAGGAACCACTCGCTCAGGGCGACGGAGCACAAACCACTTGCTCAGGGTGACAGATCAATAATCACTTGCTCAGAGTGACAGAGCATGAACCACTCGCTCAGGGTGATGGAGCACGAACCACTCGCTCAGGGTGACGGAGCAGGAACCACTCGCTCGTGGTGACAGAGCAGGAACCACTCGCTCAGGGTGACGGAGCACGAACCACTCGCTCAGGGTGACGGAGCACAAACCACTAGCTCAGGGTGACAGAGCACGAACCACTCGCTCAGGGTGACGGAGCACAAACCACTAGCTCAGGGTGACAGAGCACGAACCACTCGCTCAGGGTGACGGAGCACGAACCACTCGCTCAGGGTGACGGAGCACGAACCACTCGCTCAGGGTGACGGAGCACGAACCACTCGCTCAGGGTAACGTGGCGTGGCAAAAGCGTTCGCAGAGAGTGAACGATTCGCTCAGAACGACACTGTCAACATCGGGTGCTCAACAAGTGGCTTAAGGGATATGATCCCATGCAAGGGATCACGCAAGGACTCCAATTGAATGGTTGATAAGGAATGGTTGGCCAGGCTGTGTCACTGCATACCATAAAGGATCCCTTTAACTTTAAAGCCTGTCTTCACCACACACGCAGCAGTAAATTAAATAAAATGAATTCATTCAAATAATGACTTTATCCACAAAACAGTTGCAGCTTAATGCAGAATAAACCTGGAGACATCGCAAAGTTAAATTGCCCATGAAATAAACGTTGCAGATCGTTCTCCATCTTGCCTGCTCATCTGTGTATGCACCATGTGGTTCATCAGTTTGGGGTCCACACAAGCATTGGAACTTGTTTTATAAAACGTCCAGTTTTTACAAGATTTGTTTTGACTCTCTGTAAAGCACATCGTCAAACCTCCAAAAATATAGACACAGATCTGGCAGATACTACGAATAGGCAGTCCCTTTGGGGGACAGGGCACGAGGTCCAGCAGAGAATGCATCAATCATAGAGCTCAATGAAGCTGGTTAATTTTGGCATGTTCCCAAATTTTTTGTTCCCTCAATGTAAATCTCCAAACAGTAGAAAAAGATTCGTTTAATGCTTTGGAAATTTCATATTTTCGTGTATGTCGATGGAGAAGGAGGGAACATAGCGTTGCCACCCGTGATATAGAGATTGCAGATAAATAATCCACCATCTTGTCTGAACATGTGTGCGCGCATCATATGGTTCATTGGTTCGGGCTCTAAGCAAACTTGAAAAGTTTTATTTTTTAACATCCGTTTTTCACCAGATTTGCTTTAATTCCCTGTGAAGCACCTCGCAAAACCTCTGAAAATATCGACACAAATCTGGTAGATTCTGGGGATAGGCAGTCCCTCTTGTGGACACAGTGTGAGGTCCAGCAGTGAATGCATTAAATCATAAAGCTCAATGAAGCTGGTTAATTTTGGCACAATCCTAAATTTTTTGTTCGCTCAAAATAATTCCTCAAAGAGTAGATAAAGGTAAGTTTAATGCTTTGGAAATTTCACATTTTCTTGTGTATCGATGGAGAATGAAGGAACATAGATAGCCTTGCTTGCTGAAGTAAATAGTTATATTGGCTTAATTACAAGACTCATTATTTCTTCATATTATCAGATTTCACAACAGATTTCGACACTTATTTAGTCTGGACGATATCCCATCCCAAAAAGCGAAATAATATTTCGAGGAAATACTTTAATTATTCCATGCGAGTAGATCGTGGAAAATAGTATCATATAATGCATGAAATTGCTCCAAGCTTCCAATTTGAAAAAAAAGGACTTGCAAAAGCGATGTATACAGCAATTTGTAGCTATTATGAACAGGCATTCGATAATATGAGCGAGGAAAGTGAAAAACAAGCTTTATCGTGAAGAAATCATTGCGGCCTGTTCCAAGTCAAGGCAGAGTTGAGCAGGCCAAAAAACATGGCGGCTTCAGACCCCAGTGAGGTTACCCAAGAAACGCATTAAGAGAACGAGGTGGCCGTGAATTGCCTGATATAGGATATAATTAAATAAGGCCGTTACTTATCTTCAAAAGGGATGTTTTAATTAACCCAAACACCCAATTTTCACTCTTGCACTTCCGTGGAGTTTTCTTCGTGTGCGTACAAAGTTTCAGGCTGCTAGGTTTTATGGTTTTGGAGTTATGAAGGAGATGCACATGCACATGCACACACATTGACATTTATTTGTGGATATATACATACATCTTTGTGTTGTGTTGTGTTGTCACTGAACTACTTACTCAAACTTTGGTGAAATTGTACTAAACTTCTGGCCTGCACCTAGTTCTCTCGTGTGTATGTCCTAAAAAATATATTTTATTTATATATATATATATATATATATTTTTTTCCCTTTTTTAAAGTTTTTTTTCTTCTTAAATCTTCATCTTAAATTGCTTTTAAAAATGTAATTATCACGAATATTAAAATTAAATTTGCAAAATAAATGCTTGAATTCTGCTTTGTGTAAATCATGACAACACGGCAACTCAGGTGCTTGTTCTCAGTTAAAGCAAGCCTGCCTTATTTTTTTGCATGAATTTTTTTTTTTTGCATTTTTGCATTTTGCCTTAATGCCTCTATCGCAACGTGTGGTGAGGTCTTTTGAATTGCACAGTGAGAGTTATCTTGAATGATGTGGAGGTGAGGTGTTCTTACCAACCGCCTTTGGCTCTGCACGCGCTAATCTCCTGAATGGTGAAAGATGGTTTAAACCTCTGAAACAAAGAATGTCGGGACGGGCCCCGGGAAAGGCGAGGTGGCGAGGCCCCACGGCCGGGGGTGGGGGGGGGGGTTCCCCTCACCAACCCCCTTAGGCTATGACTACCATGGCCCAACAGGGAACTGATACTGGGCTAACGTCAGACCGATGTACAGAATATTAAGTTCATTCAAAAAGAACCTTGGCAATGCCGGGTGCATTCACCTAGTGTGTGTGTATATATATATATATATATATATATATATATATATATATATATATATATATATATATATATATATATATATATATATATATATATATACATATATATATATATATATATATATATATATATATATACATATACATATATATATATATATATATATATATATATATATATATATATACATACACATATACATATAAATATATATATATACATATATATATATATATACATACATATACACACACACACCCACACACACACACACACACACACACACACACACACACACACACACACCCACACACACACACACACACACACACACACACACACACACACATACATATGACCAGGCTGAACATTTGAGAGCTGCTCAAACTATATGCAAAATTAAAAACTTAAAACAAAACTAATTTAATTTCTGATCCATTTTGGTATGTCATTGCTGCATCAACTGCCGATGAGCCCTCCCACAAAATGACTTTGCATCTCTACTTCCATTGACGATGTCCTTAGGTATTCGGAGTTGGATAGTTTTGCACCATAGCACCATAGTTTTGCAGACAAGAGTGATAGTTGGAAGGACCTGTCATGGACGTGTTTCCTCCATTTTCCAGTCTGGTTCGTGTCGCTTGGCTCGAAAGCTCCGGAACATGTGCTCCGAGTGCTCTAGCCCTTCCAGTTCTCATAGATGGTGCTGCTCCATGAGGCATGAGTGTGTGCAGGAGTTCTGGTGCTTTCCCAATGTCAATTCTGCACAGCAGACCCAGCCCAGCTACTGTTCTGTGGTGAGACAGAGGGTCTACATGACCAACAGCATTCGACTTGATCAGTTTCATCGCACTAAATAGCCTGGTGTTTGCTCAGTGGTTAGGGTGGCGGCTTGGGATCCAAGGGTCCTGAGTTCAAGCCACGTTGCCCGCTGAATTACTTCACCAGGGGGTTGACTCAGACTGCCATCCTTCTGAGGTCGGCAAAATGAGTACCAGCTTGCTGGGATAATCAAGTCGTTCGAGTATCCTGCGTCGAAGTGGCGACCCATCCAGGATTGTGCCCAATAGCCAAGGAAACTGCTTCGGCAGCACCGACGCTTTGTACAGAGTATGGTTCCAATGGATGGAATGGATCGCACTAAATATAGACACAACCTATGGTGTCACATGCACCCTTCAACTCACATCCTCAGGGGAGAAACCAGACAAGTTCTTGAAGGATATGGGTAGGCAAGTCTCCAAAATGAAGCATGGGGAAGGACTGCAGGGTGGCATAGATCAGCACTCTGACATCCCTGAAGGTAGGCTTGCTCCGCACTGACGGCAAGTGGAAGCATCCCTGGTTCGCTCCACCCCCGAGAAAGTGTAAGTGTACCCAGCTCCGACCAATTTGATTCGCCCCCTGTTGAGAGCCACTCAGCTTCAAACAGAGAGTGAGGAGAGTAGCAAAGTACAGGAGAAAAGAGTGGGAAGAGAACAGTGAATGAAAAGAGCAAATAGAGGGAAAAGCAGAGAGAACTAATGGGTCCATGGCCTTTTAACATCTCCTCCGTAGCCAAGCACTACACTTTCAAACATTCTTTCCTCCTGTCTCGGCATCGCTGGCATGTTGTCATCAACATAGCAATATCATGTTGATTAGGTGTTGCCAGCAACGCCACCTGAGCCAATGATGTGGGGTCTTTGTGATGGCCGGTGCAATGCCAGATGTCTTGTATTCAAAGTGCCCGTCGCGAGGGGCGATTTATCAGCCCAAACACAAATGAAGACACATCCAGATGATGCAGCCCTCTCCAAGCTTGTCTAGCTGCCTTTTCTGTCTATAAGAGAGAACACATGTGAATTTCAATTTCCTGTATAATGCCAATGTCAACTATATAGCCCAACTTCAATCTAATGGGTCCCTGGTTGCAGAAAATGCTTTAGACTACACAAACACATGGACTACGCTAACCAAACATGCTAGTTAATTTGTACCCCCCTCCAACATAACTGTACAGTTCAAAGACATTTTGAGAAGATACCATTGATACAAGTGTAGTCAGGCTATTTTTGCACCCTTCTCCCTCTACCCCCCCCCCACCCACCCCATATTTTCCCTTACCAAATGTTTGACTTTCCAATTCATCCACAATTGAGATGGGAACGATATTGGAAAAAAACAAAATGTAAATGTACATGTACTCAACTTTATTTTGGTACCAGGTGAATTTACAAAGATGCTTATCCCAAATAAATAGTATCGGTCACAGTAAGTACTGTTATTATTCTTTTTTGCGGGGTTGGTTTACCCCACATCAATTCACGTTAAACAATAACTACTGACTTAAATACCATAGCAAGTGAATATAAGGATAATAGCTGGAAAGAAATAAGTGGAATAGTGTCATATTATAGTGGGGCTATTATAAAATCATACATGGAATGCACTCACCTCTGAGTACACTCACTAAAAAGGTTTGTCACCGTCAACTGCAACAGGAATAACTTGTCCACGTGGAAATAAAGGGAAAGAATGCTTTGAGTTATGTAATTGCTACAGGCCCTGTCACACCTTGACGATTTAGCCAGCGTATGCCTGACGTATGAAAAATTTCGCTAAAACGCTGGCACACATCGAATACGTTATGGGTAAGTTTGTATATGTTAAGAGCACGCTGGCATACGGCATAATACGCTGGCATACGTCGTAGTACGCTGTCATTCGTCATAGTATGCCGAGCTGTTAGACAAATTTTCCATGCTTGAAATTTTTCGCCGTATGCCAGCGTATGACTCACACGTTCCGCATAACGCTGGCCATAAGTTGTTGGCACGTTACGCGATCGTTGACACACATCCACACACGTTACTTGTAAGTTACTCATAATAAAGTCGAAACATGTCAAGGTAATGGTTAGTGTTCCAGACTCCCTGTTTTTTTTGTTGTTGTTTTCTTTTTTGTCTTCGGTATGACGGTGATGTTGACAGTTCGATATCTCATGCGGTTATAATATAATATAATTAATAGGCTGCCGCTCAACGATTTAAATCATAACTGCACTAGAAATCGGTGTCAACATCACCGTCATACCGAAGAAAAAAATAATAATAATAAAAAAACCAGGGAGTCTGGAACACTGACGTGAACACTGACGCGAAACAAGGAAATTAATGAGGCCACAGAAATGAGTGATCAAAGCAAAACTTCAGAAGAGTACGCCCGACAAATCCAGTGTGATTCCATACAATTAAATACATTAGATATTTTGTGTTTTATCATTTGTGGTGTCTAGATTATATCAAGTTAAAACAAATTCTCTAAATCAACACAACCAATAAAACTAGTTCAAAAGTATGGTTTATAAAAGTTTACAAGTTGCCATTAGAAGAAACAATGAAGTACACCAATGTGGGGAAATGAGTACACTCACCTCTGAGATGCCTAGCCGAGGTTTGAATCTCAGCCCAGCTATAAGCTGTTTTCACAGGAGTTTCAGTGCACGGTGATTCATCAGTGTGTGCTGTCCCTTGGATGGATGTTCAACTGGTGTCCCAGCTCCCAGCAATAGTTGGTGAACTTTAAAATCCCATGTGTCCTTCACGAAGAGTATGCGAGCTATCGCATAGCACCATAGTCAAATTCAAAATTCCTCTCCTAACTACTTAGTCGAACGTCAGGTCTTGCAAGCCAGTTCGTTATAGACTTGGGCCAACAATTCCCCCGGCCAACCCCAAAATAATGTCACAATAATTATGGCCATTAAAGAAAGAAGAAGTAGACGAAGAAGAACGTGGGGAAACGAGGTGCAACTCACCTTTCAAGTGTTTGCCTTTCCATCAGGGCAAAAAGTGACAACGTTAGCCTTCTCTCGTTGCCCGTGGTGGTACACACATGCATTTTAACTTTTAGTTGATAAAATTTATTGCTCATCTTGTCCCCCAACACATGCCGACGCGAGCCTCACATCTTTTGTATACTTTAAAAACATAGTAGCTTGTACAGGAAAGTGTTGACAGGAAGCATTTCCGAAAGTTGATATTTTGTAGTGTGGCTGTCTTTAAATTTACATCCACCAACTATCACTGCAGCACAACGTTCCTGTCAATGATGAAACCCCAATTTGACAAGATTCACAGTGCACAACGGAACATGAAGTGGAACGGCACTCGGTAGCGCACTTATCACTGCCAGGCTGAACAGTTTACCTTTTGTATCACACTGAAAGACTGGATCTTTACAAAAATCGAACTAACTTGTTCTTGTCACAAACCCAACTACTTCACCATGTTTTGTCTGAATCTGTTCATAATATTTTGAGATATCCTGCTGCAGTATATCGCAGCATATTTATTAACAGCAAATTAAACAAATAAAAAAGTCACAAGCGATCGAGGAGCGGTCATCTGTTTTCTTGTAAACTGGGTTCAATTATTTTTTGTAATTGAAAAATATTTCAATTTTCCCAGACGTTTGGATTAATTTGAAGCAACTTTTCCTTCTTTGGCATGACAGATGTATAAAACGTGCCACTGATTTTATTCACTCAGGAACATAAATTTTAGGCTTAAGTTGTTTCTCTTCATTCCCTCTGCCACCGAAGATGGATGGAGGTGTTATGTTTTTCACCCCTGTTTGTCTGTGCGCATGATATTCAAAAAATAGAGACAGATCCAGACAAAACTAGTTGAGCAGGTTGGGTGTGTGACAAAAACGAATTGGTTAGACTTTGGTGAAGAATCAGAACCGATTACTTTTGGAATTGAAACAGCAGTTCAGAAAAGGAATTGATTCTCAAATTTTAAGAATTACCCAAACAGATGGATAGAGGTTATGTTTTTTCAGCCTTACTACTAATATATATATATATATATATATATATATATATATATATATATATATATATATATATATATATATATATACATACATATTACATACACACATACATACATACACACACACAGAGATGTAGCATGCCTTCATAAAGCATTCACACCCCTTGACTTTTGACACATTTTGTTGTGTTACATCCTGAACTTAAAATGGATTAAATTTTTTTAAATGTCATTGATCTACACAAAATACCCCACAATGACAAAGTGAAAACATGTTTTTATTGATTAAAATTTTTACAACTTGATTAAGAATGAAAAGCTGAAATGACTTGCATCAATAAGTCATCAACCCTTTTGCTATGACATTCCAAATTGAGCTCAGGTGCATCCAATTTCCTTTGATCATCCCTGAGATGTCCCCACAACTTGATTGGAGTCCACTTGCGGCAAATTCAATTGATTGGACATGATTTAGAAACAAACACACCTTTCTATATAAGGTTCCACAGTTGGCAATGCATGTCAGAACAGAAAAACTACCATGAAGTCCAAGAAACTGTCCATAGAACTCTGAGATAGAATTGTGAGGAGGCATAGATCTGGGGAAGGGTATACAACAATTTCTCGAGTGTTGAAAGTACCCAAGAGCACAGTGAGCTCCATCATTAGTAAATGGAAAGAATGTGGAACTACACAGTCTTCCTACAGTTGGCCGTCCCACCAAACTGAGCAACCGGGCAAGAAGGACCTTGGTCAGGGAGGTGACCAAGAACCCAATCACCACTCTGACAGAACTACAGAGTTCCTTGGCTGAAATGGGGGAACCTGGCAGAAGGACACCAATCTCTGCAGCACTTCACAAATCTAGTTGTTTTTATGGGAGAGTGGCCAGATGGAAGCCACTCCTGAGGGAAAGGTACATGACTGCCTGCATAGAGTTTGCAAAAAGGCATTAAAAAACTGAGAGCATGAGGAAAAAAATTCTGTCGTCTGGTGACACAAAATTTGAACTCTTTGGCCTGAATGCAAAGCGCTACATCTGGCAGAAACCAGGCACATCACATCACTATTCTCATACCATCCCTACCGTGAAGCATTGTGATGCTCCCGCACCATCCCTACAATGAACCATCATGCTGTGGGGATGCTTTTTGGTAGCAAGGACTGTGAGATTAGGAAGGATAGAGGGAACAATGAATGGAGCCAAATACAGGTAAATCCTTGAGGAGAACCTGCTTCAGAGTGCAAAAGACTTGAGACTGCAGTAAAGATTTATGTTCCAACAGGACAATAACCCCAGGCATACAACCAAAGCAACACTGGAATGGCTTCAGAACAAGAAGGTGAAAGTCATTGAGTGGCCCAGCCAAAGGCCAGAGTTGAATCCCATTAAGAATCTTTGGAAAGACTTGAAGATTGCTGTTCACCAGCACTCCCCATCCAACTTGACAGAGCTTTAGAAAATCTGCAAGGAAGAATGGGAGAAATTCCCCAAATCCAGATGTGTAAAGCTGATACAGTCTTTCCCAAGAAGACTCAAAGCTCTAATCACTGCCAAAGGTTCTTCTACAAAGTATTTGCTCGGTGTTGAATACTTACTGACTCAAAACATTTTAGCTTTCCATTTTTAATTAATTTGTAAATATTTTGAAAAACATGTTTTCACTTTGTCATTATGGGGTATTTTGTGTCGCTCATTGACAAGTTTTTTTTAATTCAATCAATTTTTAATTCAGGCGGTAACACAACAATGTGAATGCAGTCATAGACCGGGAACGTGTTGATGCCATTGGAATCCAACAAAACTTTGCCTGAACCACCAAACTCCCTACACATGCCCTGGTTCAGAGGGCAGTTGTCACATATTAATGCGACTGGGTGCCCACCACGTTTCACCACAACCTGGATAGTTTCCTACAGCATGACCTGAAGTTGCTTCGAATCAAGCATAGACACAGGTTTCAAATAAATAACAAGCCTTCGCACTCTGTGGTGGCAAAATAATTCAATGACAAGGGAAGACATGGCCATTTGCTGGGGCTTGTTGGTGGCATGACCAATAACATGGCCTGCTGTGAAGCGAATGGCTTACTTTAGCTTTCCTTCATCAAACAAGATGTTGGCAAGGGATTGCTCTGGTCATAGAACATCAAATCTCGAATCGGCTGCTCTCAAGGGAGAGAAATTACTCTGCATTTTCTTTACAGTCTGTATGCGGCTGATGAGATATAGAGAAGTTCTTCAGCAACAATAAGTAAATGCTTGGTGTATCCGAGATCGTTTTGAGAAGTCAAGAGCATTTGCAACTGTGCCTACAGGATTTGGAAATGTGGCTAATCTTGGATCTCTGTTATACAATTTAACTCCTCCATTGCCCTGGCCAAACAATCATTGTTTGTGGCTTCATGATTGTTGACAACAGTGAGGACCTCCTCAATCTGAGACGATCTGTGCAGAAGACTGTGCTTCTGCAGTTTTAAGTTTTGCTTTGAAATCTCATTATCATACTTCTCTAACTTCATCAATTGTAAGAATCAAAAGGATGACTGTACTCTCTTGAAAGAGAGAAAATGGACCACTCTTCTTCCAATGTCGTCCACTTTGAGCATGGAAAGATCATCTCCGTTGAACTTTCTGCTGAACTCCAAAAAATGTCTGGCAATGTCCTCTGCGAACTTTTCAAACCTACAAATCTTATCATTGTTGTCGAGGTGTTCTCTGCAAAGCTGTTCACGAACAGCAGCTGAAGTCATTGGTGTTGACCTGGGGGAGATAAATGACTACTTCATGCATGACTTCGGCACTCCCATGAAAACTGTCTGAGGTCCCACAAGTCACTTTCTTCCTCTTGCCGGGACCCATTTGCAGTCAAAGTGTGATGCAAAGACAAATAGTTCATCTCGACCATTCAGACTGGCTGCACAATTTGACATCGCATTAAACCCTACGGCACATTCCACTTCATCCGTGGGGAAACGTACGACTCTGCTGTAGAGCTCTCTGCTGTAATTTCCAGGACAGCCGAATGTTGCACAAAGTTTAAGCATATTTCCATGGCATACTCAGCAATTAACTGCACTTGATATCTGAAAAGAAAGAAAAAAAACAGTTTTAATGAGTTGACAGGTATGTGCATGAAATGTAAATATTACTAAATTATCCTGTAATTTTTCATTAATTTTATATTAATTGACAAGGAGTTCACTGTGTTTGTAGATGCTTCCACATATAAATTAATGCATGATCAAACATAATGATATATGGTAGCAAAATCAAAATTCTGAACTCAATAGTTTTTGAATAATCACATATTGAAGATGAAAAGCACAGATATTGCGGAGTTTAAGCACACACTCTCACATGTACAGCCTTGTGGCTGCTGGTTGCATCATTGGTTGGGGGCACAGCTTTGCCACTGATGCAGTGCCGCTATTACCAGTACACCAGTGCTCATTTTGCTGACCTCAGAAGGATGACAGACTGAGTCAACCCCACCTGGTGTTAATTCAACGGTTTTACAGGGCTCAAACTCAGGAACCTAGGATCCCAAGCCAGCCACCCTGACCACGAAACCAAAGCCAGGCATAATATTTCAAAATGCATAGAAAATGTTGGTCATTGCAATTTTTTTTAGCATATATGATGGAGAAATGTCTGTTATAGTATTTGAATGAAAAATGGGTTTAATTCTGTCCATTGTTTGAGAAATAACATAGCTCTATGTAAGGTCATTTTCAGGACAGTTTCACAACGTAGGACCCAAGTTCCAGACCCCAACTGTAAGCACCTACAGTCCCCTTAATTTAAGGTGTCTGTGATACTTTGTATAAGATTGGGGCAGTTTGGATGATATATTTTCAAAGAAGAAGAAGGTGCTTCCAACAAAAAATAAACCAGATCTACTTCGCTAATTTGAGCAACAAGCAAGAGCAGACCCGGTCTCACGTGATGTTTCACCTGCTTCACAGCAGGCTTCCTCAGGCCAATAGGCATGAGCTTCAGCATGTGTCCGGTTTTTATTTCTGATACGAACACTCATTTCTGGTCACTTGCTGGCGCTCGAGGGTAAATGGAGGAGTGCTTTTTTATATTTATCTTGTAACCATCAAGCAAAATATATGACAAATGATATCATCGATGGTCTGCTCTGATATTTTTTGTTTTTAATGACTTGTGATCTGGTGTTGTATGTGTGTGAGTGAGTATGTGAGTACACTTGTTATCCTTGCTGAAGGAGAGGGTATTGCATTTGGGTCTGTTTGTTTGTTACTTACGAAATCTAAAGATTTCATAAGTATATTGATGACTTCCGTCATCTGTTTGTTTGTGTGTTTGTTTGTTTGTTTGTTTGTGTGTTTGTTTGTTTGTGTGTTTGTTTGTTTGTAGGCACGATAACTCGAGAACGGAAGAAGCTACCAATGTAAAATTACACCACGTGATTCAGGAGGGTGATGGCTAGTGCTGATTAGATTTTGGTCAAAATCGGTCAAAGGTCAAGGTCACATTGAGGTCAAACATTCGATTTTTGATGGTTTGGTACAGAATCATAGTAGAAACTTCTGGTTTGCGTCGCTACCTTCTCTAGAGACAGCTTTTATTAGACAAGGTCAGAGGTCAAGTTAACGATTTCGTAAGTACCAGTCTATGACTGCTTGTTTGTTTGTTACTTAGGAAATCTAAAGATTTTGTAAGTATATTGATGACTTCGGTTTCTGTTTGTTTGTTTGTTTGTTTGTTTGTTTGTTTGTTTGTTTGTAGGCACGATAACTCGAGAACAGAAGAAGCTACCAATGTCAAATTACACCAAGTGATTCAGGAGGGTGATGGCTAGTGCTGATTAGAATTTGGTCAAAATCGGTCAAAGGTCAAGGTCACATTGAAGTCAAACATTCGATTTTTGATGGTTTGGTACAGAATCATCGTAGAAACTTCTGGTTTGCGTCGCCACCTTCTCCAGAGACAGCTTTTATTAGACAAGGTCAGAGGTCAAGTTAACGATTTCGTAAGTACCAGTCTATGACTGCTTGTTTGTTTGTTACTTAGGAAATCTAAAGATTTTGTAAGTATATTGATGACTTTGGTTTCTGTTTGTTTGTTAGTTTGTTTGTTTGTAGGCACGATAACTCGAGAACAGAAGAAGCTACCAATGTCAAATTACACCAAGTGATTCAGGAGGGTGATGGCTAGTGCTGATTAGAATTTGGTCAAAATCGGTCAAAGGTCAAGGTCACATTGAGGTCAAACATTCGATTTTTGATGGTTTGGTACAGAATCATCATAGAAACTTCTGGTTTGTGTCGCTACCTTCTCCAGAGACAGCTTTTATTAGACAAGGTCAGAGGTCAAGTTGACGATTTCGTAAATACCAGTATATGACTGCTTGTTTGTTTGTTTGTAGGCACAATAACTTGAGAACGGAAGAAGCTGCCAATGTCAAATTACACCACGTGATTCAGGAGGGTGATGGCTAGTGCTGATTAGATTTTGGTCAAAATCGGTCAAAGGTCAAGGTCACAATGAGGTCAAATATTCGATTTTTGATGGTTTGGTTCAGATAACTTGAGAACGGAAGAAGCTACCAATGTCAAATTACACCACGTGATTCAGGAGGGTGATGGCTAGTGCTGATTAGATTTTGGTCAAAATCAGTCAAAGGTCAAGGTCACAATGAGGTCAAACATCCAAAACATTCGATTTTTGATGGTTTGGTATAGAATCATCGTAGCAACTTCTGGTTTTCTTCGCTACCTTCTCGAGAGACAGCTTTTATTAGACAAGGTCAGAGGTCAAGTTGACGATTTCGTAAGTACCAGTCCATGACTGCTTGTTTGTTTGTTTGTTTGTTTGTCCGCACAGAACTTTCGTGTTTTTTTCTGCAACTGCTTATCGGATTCAGACAAAATTTTCACCATTCGTGCGAATACTCATGTGGAATGTTATAATGACAATTATGATGTCATAGGTCATGTGATGTGGCAGCGATGTTGGAAAAACGAAAAAAATTGGACCTCTGTATCTCTGAAACCACGCCAATAAAATCATTGAAACTTGGCACACTGCTAGTACTCCTCATGGGAAAGGAGTGGGATTTCTTATGGCATTATAGGTGCCTTCGTTATGACTTCATAATTGCATATGTAGAATGCTACATCAAATCAGTATGAAATTTTGAGTCATATAGGGATAACATGGTTCAAAAAAATTTTTTTTTGATCATGATGTCATTGGTCATGTGATTCGGCAGCCATATTCTTTATTTTTTCTTTTTTTTTTAAACCTTCAAAAATCTTCTTCTCTGAAATGGCTGAACAGATCGAAGTGAAACTTTACACATATGACTGCCTATCCATGAGGAACAAAAGTTTCACACATATGATGTCATAGGTCAAATAGTTTGGCAGCCATATTAGATTTACCCAAAAACATATTAAAATCTTCTTCGTCAGAACGGCTGGACAGATCGAGGAGAAACTTCACACAAATGTTCCCCAGGCATGCATATACAAGGTTGATAAGGAATAATTGATAAGTCACATGGTTTGTCAGATCAGGTCTTATTAGATCTGAGACTTGCGACAGGTACCATGTAAATCTGCACGAACCTGATTCATGGTCGGGTTGTCAGCGACTAAACCGTCTCCCCCACCAAGTTTCTTGGTGAGGAGGGTGTATGATATGGACACCAAGCAGGATTAAAAACATAATCGGTTAAAGGGTGGAGGAGCTCCTTGTGAGACAACAGCCATCCATATCTAGTGCCCAAATGTGTCTGTGGACGTCCTCAGGCAGTTGGGTTACTTTTTATTCGGAGGTTGGTGGCAGGATTTTGCACTCCGGCCACCGTAAAACCCTTCCTTCTGCAAAACATACAAAAAGCACAAAAAAATCTGAAACCCACTCCATGGGTGTACTTCCTATGCAGCTGCCTTCTGCAGAGCAGCTCACCAGCTGACGGGATTGAGGCAAAGCCTTCCTCACCCCAAATCTTTGATGATAGGAGGAAAACCACTGGTTAACCTTCCCGGATCAGTTTGTGGTAGTGTGTGTTGGGGTGGTGCTGAGGTGTCGTCCACCAGACAGTGGTCTCCTTTGGTTAACCTGAGGCGGTCCCTTGGGGGGTGTGCCTGCAATGTTATATCCCTATGAGAGGATGATCACCTGTCTCTTTTATCATCTGAGCTCAAGCTTTAGGACATCGTTATTGCAGCACTCTCTGAGGTTCGGAGATGGGATTGTGGTCAGATAATGACTGGTGGTTACAACTACTATTGGTGAGGTCACGCTGATGGTGTTATCATACTCAAGGAGTTGCTGCTGCTATGTCCAATAAGCTGACTCCAATGATAATTGAGGTAACACCGGTCAACAAGCATATTATGTGACATGGGATTCGTTACTCCTTGGGTGTCATTTCCCAGGTTTCTGGATATGCTCCGAATGAGGGGAGTGATCTCACCGTAAAGGATGCTTTCTATGCCACGCTCAAGTCTGTGGTTGATCAGTGCCCCAGGTGAGATACTCTTCTCATCATGGGGGATTTAAATGCACAACTGGAACTGGTTGGGATGGTTATGAAACATGTGTTGGTCCCCATGGGTCTGGAATCATCCATCAATCCATCCATTGGGACCATACTCTGTGCAGAGCATTGGTGCTGCCTAAGCAGTCTCCTTAGCTATTGGGCACAATCCTGGACAGGTCACCACTCTGACGCAGGATACCAGCAAGCTGTGATTCATTTTGCCGACCTCAGAGTCAACTCCAGGCTGAGTCAACCCCACCTGGTATTAACTCAACAGCCAAGCAGCATTTGAACTCAGGACCCTCGGATCCCAAGCCCACCATTCTCGCCATTAAGCCAACAACAGGTCTGGAACTGTGAACCAGAATAGCACGAAGTTCCTTGACTTTGCAAGAAGTCATGGACTTAGGGTGGCTGGTTCATGGTTTCAGCACCCACAGGCTCATCGCTGGATTTGGTGTTCGAACGCTGGTGGTGTGTCAAAGAAGATTGACCATATGGTCATTGATGGTCGCTCGAGTATGATTGAGGGTCTACAAGGGTCTACTGCAGGGTCTACAAGAGTACTCAGTTCCTCAATTCTGACCACAGGTTTGTTGCAGCAACTCTGAAGTTGCACCGTAAATGGAAGAATGGCACCATCCCAGCCAAGGCTGGATGTTGGCAAGCTCAAGGATGAGAGGGTAGGATTGAGAGGTGGAAAATCCTCTATTTCTCTTTGCCGATGACTCAACCCTCTGCCGTACCATCTGTCATCCCTCAGACCGGCAAGCAGCAGCTTCTTCGCTCACTGCAGATCTGGATAAAATCACAAACTGGTCCAACACGTGGAACATGTCTTTCAATCCAGACAAATCTCACACTCTCACTATGTCTCTTCGAAAGGACCGTTTACAAAACCCCCCCATCCACTTTCTCAACAATCCTCTGGAAGAAGTCTTTTCTTTCAAGCTTCTGGGTCTCACTATCTGCCATGACCTTTCCTGGGAAAGTCACATTTCCAACCTTGCCTCAAAAGCCAGTCGCCGACTGGGAATCCTCCGTCGTGCAAAGTCCTTCCTCGGCCCTCTTGAGCTCCTGACCACTTACAAAGCTTTTGTCCGTAGCCTGATGGAGTACTGCTCTCCCCTCTGGGCTGGTGCTCCTGCCTCCCACCTTTCTCGACTTCACGCTGTCGAAACCAGGGCTTTTAAGATCATTGGCATCTCCCGCAATGAAGCTGAGTCTTTGGGCCTCTCACTCAATCACCGCAGGTTGGTCGGTGGTCTTTCTGTCTTCTACCGACTCCTCTCCAGCCTTGCCCCCCTGCTCTCTCTGCGATTTGTCACAACCACATTTCCACAGGGCGCTCAAGGTCCGCCAACAACCCCCTTCTGGTAAAACTACCAAAATCACGAATCACTGCTCATCTTCACTCTTTCATTCCTCTTTTTCCCGCCTTTGGAATAAACTTCCTCACTCTATTCTTTCCCATTCTTCCCTTCAGGCTTTCAAAACAGCTGTTCACCACCACCTCTTATCTTCCCCCATCCAAATCCTCGATCTTTTCTACCCCCGATAATCCACCCAAGCCCACTTCCTTCAATTCTCCTGCTTTCCTTCCTGAAAGTCCCTTTAATGTCCATCTTCCCCTCGCCATGTTCCCCGTCCCATCCCCATCCCTCTCCCTTCCACAGTTCACCTGTGTCTGTTCCCCAATGTTTTGTCCCTTCCACTCCCGCCCCTCTTGTCTCATGCCTCCTTGCTGTGAGTTGTGTGTTAGCTCTCATACGAGCCTCGACGAAGGTATACAAAAAAAAAAAAAAAAAAAAAAAAAAAAAAAAAAGGGTAGCTGAGGAATTTGCGAACAGGCTTAGTGGGGATTTGGGGATCTGGGTGCTATGGGGAATCCTGAAGAGTTGTGGAGTGCCTTAAAGACCACTTTCCTTTATGTTTCCATAGGATATCTTGGAATTCACCAAAGGGTGAAGAAGAATTTTGCCTCTCAAGGGACACTGGATACCATTGACCAGTCACAGGGTCAGGCTGAATGGCAGAGCTGAGCTGTTCAAAGAGCTGAGGGGTAAAATTGTACGTGCCCTAAGGGTGGACAAGGAGGCCTATGTGTGAAGAATCTGTGAGGGGGTAGAGCATCACCTGTGGTCAAGTGATTCTCATCCTGCTTACAGGAGAATTCACACATTGCGTTCATCCAAGCCCGTCCCTCAGTGTACTGCAGTTAGAGCAGAGGTTGGTGGGGTCTTGGCAAAGGAGATAAATGACAAGAGGAGATGACAGAGGAGTGCAAAGTGAAGGCCCGTGGGGCCGATTACTTTGAGCGGCTGAACGAGGCTGATCCACCAGCTATCGAGTTGGATATCAGTGGTGTTACTACTCCAATTTTGACCCTCCAATCAACTGTGATCTGCCTTCATTTGTGGAAACACTCACTGCAATGAACCGGTTGAAATGGGGTAAAGTTCCTGGGATCTGTGGCATCCATACTGAACTTTTCAAGGCTGGTGGAAATGCTGTACTCATGTCATTGCATGCAGTTCTGTGCTCTGCCTGGAACACAGGCATCATCCCAACTGACTGGAAGAGGGGCCTTGTTGTCCCTCTCTGGAAAAGGAAGGGTGATCACCATGACTGCAACAACCATGAAGGGGTGACGCTGCTCTCATTGTCGGGCAAGGTCTTTGCTCCCCTAATTCTTGATAGGGTTTGCCATCATCTGCTTGAGCGCCAGCATCCAGAGCAGTCAATTTTTACACCAAGGACATCAACGATTGACCGTATCCTTGCTCTTCGGTTCCTCACCGAACACAGACAAGAGTTTCGGCAGGGGCTGCTTGGAGCCTATGTTGATCTCTGTAAAGCGTTCGATTCAGTGAATCAGGATGCTCTCTGGAGGATTATTGGTCTTCGTGGGGTGCCACCAAAACTGATCAATCTGATTTCTGAACTATACTCTGGTACTGACAGTGCTGCGAGATGTGGTGATACCATCTCTGATTTATTTCCAGTTGTTGCTGGAGTTCGTCAGGGATGTGTACTGGCCCGCACACTTTTCAGCACTTGTATGAACTCGATTCTGGGGAGGATGTCAGAGAGATCAAGCTGTGGTGCATCATTTGGGAATGTCAAGATCTCTGACCTTGATTTCGCAAATGATGCACTCGAGATATCCTTTTGGGGGGCTCTCGAGGTGCTGAATGAGGAGTCAGAGCTGCTGGGATTTTGGGTTTCCTGTGTCAAAACTAAGATCCAGGCTTTCAATGACATCTTGGATGCTGCTCTCTTGTCTGCACCCGTTTGCAGTGAGCATGTTGAGGTCACGGAGAGATTCACTTTCCTTGGGAGTGATATTCCTGTCTCTGCTGGCTTGAGCTGGAGGTCAACAGACATCTGGTTCAGGCCTGGGGAGTCACAGATTCACTAGATCATGGGGTGTAGTGCTGCCGGTACCTGTGCGGGAGGATGAAAGTCTGAGTCTTCAGGTCATTTGTGCTTCCACTCTTGCTCTACGGATCTGAGACTTGGACTCTGACGAGGGATCTGAGACGGCAACTAAATTCCTTTGCTACCAGGTCTCTTCGGAGAATCCTTGGCTATCGCTGGTCGGACTTTGTGTCCAGGGTTGCTGAGAGAGACTCAAATGAGATTTGTTACCTACATAGTCAGTGAACGTCAGTTGCAGCTGTATGGACATGTGGCTCATTTTACTGACACAGATTCTGCTCACCAGATTCTCTCAGCGAGGGAGCCTCGTGAGTGGAGGAGGCCAATGCGCCGACCATGTGCCTTGTGGTTGCAGCAGATTGATCGGCATCTCAAGCAGATGGGGATGGGCCTGGCATCTGCCTGGGGAATGGCCAGCCGGAGACCCTTGGAGTACCGGCAGAAAGTGGACGCAGCAACGCGCTGCTCCGGCGCATGCTCTCATACCTGACCTGACCTGACATAGTTTGATAGCCATATTGCATTTAAGAAAAATATTAAATAATGTTTTCTTTGGAACAGCTTAATCAATCGATGTGAAGCATCACAATTGTGATATAGTGGTGATGGGGATTACATGTTTTAAATTTCAACTTGATTGGAAACATTGTCTGTCAGTCAGAATTATTTAATATTTTGATCTGGGTTGTTTTTTTATTTATTTTTTATTAAAAAAATTTTGAATAAGGGTCACTTGGCTGTGCCTGGATGGATTTGAGGGTAGAGGAGTAGCAGCTGAAATACGAATCCTATCCAGGTTCCCCCTGATGACCGTCTTTTCTTTTTGCTTGTTTGAGTTCCTTCTGATTACTCCAATACAGGTCTGTACCTATTTGGTCTTCCATTTGATTTGAATTTAATTTATTTTAATCTCATTCTGAATGAAATTGAATAATGATAAAAAACATCATGGTTCAGGGTCAGGTGTCCGATCAAAGCAGGGTTGCCATCAAAGCGGGCCGTCTTGGGACCCGGTCATCATTGCCAGCAGTTATCAAGTGGCAGTTCTAATTATCTCTCTTATTAATTACGTAATATACCAGTCCACAAACGCCACACAAAATACACCACACGAAACTGAACAAACAACACACACCACACCACACAAACCAAGTCCTGACGAGGGTCTGCAATCTCTGATGGCTCTTTTTCTTGTTGTTTTTGTGTTCCTGGGGCATGAACATGGCTGGTTTCATGTCAAGATTGGACGTAATGAGGTGTGGGTTGTGTGATTGTTGAGATTTCATTTGAGTGTTGTGCAGATATGGATGTAGTGTTTGGGATTGAGTGTTGTTGTTTATTGTTCACCTTACCCGGCTGTTTCCACCATCCAGTTTTTGCAATTTGCATCAGAGGTGTGTCTTATGTGGGTATGCACACAGTCTCCCATTTAGACAATACCATTGCAAGTCATTGCCTGCAATCTGGCCACAAATTTGATTTTGATGGGACCTGTGTCCCAGACAGGACATCCAACAAACAACACAGTTTGTTGATGGAAGCATGGCATGTGAAGAGCCAAGAGGGTGGTTAACTGGGGAGATGGTGGACATACCCCCATATATATATATATATATATATATATATATATATATATATATATATATATATATATATATATATATATATATATATATATATATATATATATATATATTCCTGTGTGGGGTTGGTGTGAAAAAATATTCTGACTCAACCTTGGACTCAAACCCAAACACCTCATGACTTCCACGGTGACAGCCCACTCAGCTATTGAGTCTTCAGGATGTGCTCAGAAATTTCTCACATGAACAGTGCAAGCTTTATCATGGCTGATGTCTTATGTGTCTGCTCATCAGACTGAATGTGTGTGCATTTGTGTAAGTATATGTATATTAGAGATAAATCTCAGAAATTTAACAAACAGGGATATGCTGGTCTTTATTTTGACAACCTCAAAAAGGATGACAGGCTGAATCAACCCATCTGGTGTTAACTCAACAGAACAACAGGGGCTTTAATTCAAGACCCTAAGATCTTCAGACAGCCAACTTCACCATAATGCCAACACCAGCCTTATTCAAAACTGTAGAGCTCAAATGAAATACTATTACAGTTGAAGGATGTTATATGTCAGAAATACCTGAAAAAATATGCACAAATCAAAATTCACTTGTTGAAAAAGTATCAAGACCCTTAGCTCAGAGCTTGGTGGAAGCACCTTTTGCAGCAATGACTTCCATGAGTCTGTTTGGGGAGATTTCCACCAGCTTTGGACAGTGAGATTATGGAGTATTTGCCCATTCTTCACGTGAAAATTACGAGAGTTCTGCCAAGTTTGATGGGGATCGTCGCTGGACTGCAATCTCCAAGTCTCACCATAAATGCTCATTTGAGTTGAAGTCAGGACTCTGACTGGGCCACTCAAGAACATTTATTTTCTTCTGATTCAGCCACTCCATTGTGGCTTTAGCTTTGACCTTCAGATCAATGTCCTGCTGAAATGTGAATCTCCGATCCAGTTTCAGATTAATCGCTGACTCAAGCAGGTTTCTCCTGTAGCAGGTTTCTCACTGAATCACTGAATCTCACTTTTCTCACTGACAAATCCGTACATCACGGATTCTCCTGTACTTTACACCATCCATTGTCGCTTCTATCTTGACAAGCTTGCCAGTCCCTGATGCTGAAAAGCAGCACGATAACAAGATGCTGCCACCACCATGCTTGGCAGTGGGAATGGTGTTTACTAGTTGATGTGCAGTGTTAGGCTTGTGCCAGATGTAACGCTTTGAATTTAGACCAAAAAGTTCAATTTTCTCCACATGCCTACAGTATCATTAAGATGCTTTTTTGCAAACTCCATACGAGCTTTTAGATGCATGTTTTTCAGTGTTGGCCTCTTTCTTGCCACCTGTCCATGGAGGGTAGCTTTGTGAAGGGAACGGGATATTGTTGATTGATGAACACTGACCCCCATCTCGGACATATAGCCTCACAGTTCTTTCAAAGTAATTGTTGGATTTACAGTGACATCCTGAACCAGTTTCCTGCTTGCCAGCTGCTGAGTTTGGATGGGCAACCTGATCTGGGAAGAGGCTGGGTGGTATGATACGTCTTCCACTTCTTAATGATGGATTTCATCATATTCAAATGGATAAGGAGTGATTTTGAAATCTTCTTTTAACCCTCTCCTGAACGGTGCTTCTCCACCATTTTATGTCTGACTTCTTTGGAAAACTCCTTGGTCTTCATCTTTGCCTTGTTGGTTGACCAAGTGATTTGCACCTTACAACTACTTGGATAAGTTGGAGAGCATAATTTTTTAAGTTAAACCACTGATTACTTACATGTGAAACCTCTTACACTTATTTTGTAACCTTTCAAACAAATACTTTGCTCCTGAAGTGATTTAGGGTGAATTAAACAAAGGGTTTGAAGAATTATACAACTGAGAATCAACTGATTCTCTCTGTTGATCTCAGTTATTCACATTTTATCTGCAGTTTTTTTTTTTTTAGCTTTATCACTTTGGAGTAGTTTGTGAAGACGTCATAATATTAAGTTTGATTTGAAAGTATCATGAAATAAGCTCAGTTGGTATCAAAATGTAAAAACTTTGGAAGAGGGTGAAATATTTTGCAGGCCACTGTATGGGTAACTGGACTCGGTGATCTATGGTTATTGTGTCTGCACTGAGTCTGGGAGGTTATTGGTTCAAACTCCAGCCAAGTCATACCAAAAACTTTAAATATGGTATGTTTTGCTTCCTGACTTGACACAGCATTTGAAGGATAGAGCATGGACAAACAATGCTGGGAAGCCAATGGCAAACCACCCAGTATAATGCTTGCCAAGAAACTGCTTTGGCAGCACTCATGCTCTATAAAGAGTTTGGTTTGTCAAAAAATAGTGTATATGTGTAGAGAGAAAAAAGAGAGAGAGAGGAGGAGGAGGAGGAGGAGGAGGAGGAGGAGGAGGAGGAATATAAGAGAGCATGTCATCACCACATTTTGAGAAAAATGATGCTTATTCATCACTAAGCATAAGAGGAGTGATTCATCACTGGTGTCATTGATATATTGTTTTCCGAATCACTCTTCTTATGCTTACAATTATTATTTAGAGCAATATTTTTGGACTTTGGGATGGCACATGTAAATCGAAGAGTGCGTTATTCTGCCCATCATCACCATGTGATCAGAATCATGAGCTTCTGTCAAGGAGGAATGATTCATCAGTTGTCATTGTTCTCTTCATTTCCAACCCTTATTTTTTTTATCTCAAGCTTTTTTTTTCTGACATTATTTTTCAAGATTGTCTCAGTTGCACTTTCTGTAAACCTTAAATAATGAGTAAAACGTGCTTCCTCCAGGAGCAAAATATTGGGTCAGTGAATCACTTACCAAAGCACAGGAGAGGAAAGCAGATGTTGACGTGTGTTTTCAATCAACAAATATGTCTATACATATCGAGAATGAGCATGTTTTTGTATGAAATATGATAATTTTCGCTGACAATTCGCATTAATACAGGATGGAGTTTTCGATGTAAGCGATATTTTGTACATATAAATTTAAAAGGTGTGAACAAAGCTACACAAATATAAATATGTACCATAACTTGGATGACTTTTTTTTTCAAAATAGGCATCATCATCCCCTCCCCCAATACCCCCTTACTCCAGCCGTTAGTGGTTAAAAGTAAATGTGCAAATTTTGAGGTAATTTAGCAAAACTGTTTTTGATTCTAGGAGGGCTCAGACATTTCTAAAAACAGAGAATTGCCCAATTTTAGTATGAAGGTGTGCCTTTCATTTGTAACGAGCGTTTGGTTTACTTTTTTGAAAGAAAAATTCAAATGGCATCTTATATTTGGGGACACATTTGAATTGTGTATGGTACAGTATATACGAGTATATAGCAAGATATCTTATATGTCATCTAAAGTTTATTTATAAACATGAATATGCAATACTTATTTTGAATATATAATATTATACATGCAGGAAGTCCTAAACTTACGAAGGGGTTGTGTTTTGAACAGTTGTTCTTAAGTCAGATGTTTGTAAGTCGGATCTCTGTTTCCCATGGACTCTGCATTATCAGTTCTCCAACCAAGCCAAGAAAGCCTATTTAACATGCAATTTAACATGTAATTAAGCTGAAATATTGTACATTTCCAATAAATTAGAGGAAATGACTGATTATGTTCACCAAGTGGAATCCTGCCTTACACTCCAAACTCTCCATCTATGACATACAAAGCCAACAACACACATGGCTTCCTCCACTCTCGTAGCCAACGTGGGGCTCTCAACAGAATAACACTCCCCACCCCTCCCAATCTACTTCCTTCACAATCCTCTTGAGGAAGTTCTTTCATTCAAACTCCTTGGTCTCACTAACAGCTTTGATCTTTCTTGGGCAAACCACATTTCAAAGTTGGCCTCCAAAACCAGCTGCTGACTCTGTCCCACAAAGTCCTTCTTCCACAGATTGATGGGGTACTGTTGTTGAGTAGTTTCAAAGAAAATTGTGTCCATTTTTTTTTCCTTTAATCCAATATGCCATATCATGTGACCTCTCACATCCGAGTTATCATTCATATATTCTCCATGAGGAGTCCCTCCTATGTTTATATTGTGTATGTTTAAGTAAATGTGTACATAATTACCTCTGCCACCGAAGGCGGAGGAGGTTATGTTTTCACCCCTCTCTGTTTGTGTGTTCGTTTGTCTGTCCGACTGCTTGGCTGTTTGTCTGTCTGTTTGTGTGCAGGATATCTCAAAAAGTTGTGAACAGATCCAGATGAAATTTGGTGGGGAGGTTGGGTGTGTGATTAGAACGAATTGATTAGGTTTTGGTGAAGATCTGTATCTGGCTACTATAATTTTTAAGTGATTCCTCACCATTGAGAGATCGGGCCTAAAATGATATGTAGCATGATAACCCAAAAAGTGGTAGACGGATTCGGACAAAACTTGGTGGACATGATGGGTGTATGACGAGGAAGAATTGAATCAATTTTGGTGAAAATCCGAATCCGGATCCGGATCCGATAATATTTTAAGTAATTCTTCACCATTGACAGATGGGGCCAAAAACAATATATATATCATGATATCTCAAAAAGTTATGATTTGATTCGGATGAAACTTGGTGGACACGTTGGGTGTATGACAAGGACAAATTGATTCGATTTTGGTGAAGATCTGATTGCATCTACATTCGAGAATTATTTAATTTTCAAGTGATTCTTCACGATTGAGAAATCGGGCTAAAAACGATATATCGTATGATATTTCCAAAATTTATTGGGCCCAATATGTTCTCGTGGATCAGGCATTGGGTGGCAGAGGTATGTGCTCTACCGAGTGTCCTTCTAGTTAATAATACAATTCCTGTGATTAATAAAAGGTGTCGGGCATGTGTTTATAAAGATCTCGTCGTCCTGCCCCAAGTGTTAATATATATGCCCGCCTTCCTCCCCTCCCTGTATTATCGAATCTCCCCTGTTGTAATCTGTCCTTATACGGTCTTCATCGTTAAGTTTATAGCCAATCGGCATCGATCTTTGCCTGAAAGACTGTCTTGACTAATAAGCACGTGTCGTTTGCAGTCCCACTTGTCCTGTGGGAGTTAATAGACGCCGTTTGTTCTCTCTCCTGGTTGGTTCCTGCTTGGTTTGTGTGTCCTCTTCGTGGTTCTTGCCTGCTGTACCTTGGTTCTTGCCCTGTCCTTTGTGGTTTTGTAGTGTGTGGTGGATCGGCAATGGGCTCCCAGTCCATAGTAAATTGGCAAATTAATCTGGTAGATTGGCCACGGTCATTGTCATATTTGCCGTGGTTGTGTTTTTAAAACACCAATTCATGCCAAATTAAACCAGCAGGTACGAGGAAATTTTCGACTCTTACCTGCCGGCAGCATGACTGTCCTGGAAGTCATGTGGTCATAGCAATACCTTTGCCTTTCTGGTAAACCTACCCATAACAGACAACTGATACCTGATGCACTCACCCATTTCTTTTTAACATTTATTTTCTTTTCATTTAATGTCTCTGACCTCAGAGGTGTTTCATTTTATGGTTATAACTGGTGAAAAACTTGACACATTTTTGTTTGTAAACCAACTTTGTAAGACATATACTTCTCAATGGTCCAATGGTCACATTGTTGACCTCTGTCAGCCATGTTTATTCACCAAGCCTGAAAAGTAAAAATAAAAATTAAAAAATAATTGATTCAGACTGTTTTAGAAATAATTTTTTTCATTCCTGTTTACGCAGTACTTGCGGATCACTGAATGTGTATGAATGTGTAATATGTATTTCTAGTGATGCTTTGCCCCGTGACTCAAAGACAAAGGTCAATGTTTGGAAGATCTTCCACAGTTAATGTTGAGTTCTATGAAAATGGTTTTATTATATTCCAGCCAGACAGACAGTGCTTTTGGCTCATCACAACATGGTTATTGAGCTGAAGCGAGAGAGGCCATAATAAAGACTCCTTGTTCTTACCCGTGTGAGTGGAAAAAATATTTCACCTTATGTATAAAAATGAAATCTCAAGCCAAAAGTTTGTGAGTCTGGAAGGGTGTTTTATCGGTTGTTTTTTCATGCTCTTCAGTCTTTGCTATACAAGTTGCATTTAATACTATTCTAATTTTCATTGCAGACTAATAATCTACCCACAGATTATGAGATTCACTCATGGAATAAAACAAAAATGGTAAGGCTCTATTTTTCACCAAACAATTGCAATTTCATTTGTTGAGGTCAAAGTTAGTGAAATATTCCTCACTGAGACCTGCTTTTGCAGTGCAATAAAGAAGATGTGCAGAATTTCCTGGAGAAAGCACAGGAGATAATTGAAATTTTTGATCGAAAGATGAAAAACGAAAGTTTTATAAAGCAAGACATCTCTAAAGTGCAGAGGAGTGTGAAAGACTTTTCCACATGCATCAGCATGGAAACTTTGGTGCGTACACACGTCAATATTCAACCCCTTGTAGCTCATGTGATATTGACGATAATATCGCCTACTCTGTCATTAAAGTCGTCTGATCTCATTAATAATTGCTCTCCAGATAATCATTTCATTGTTTCATGTTGAATTCTTTGTTTTTTATTCCACATGACATGATCTCTGCATGCGGTATTGACTTAATACGCTTGACACCCAACAATAGTGAGAATGTTGTCACTTGCCGATTTGTCATCGTCTGGAAAGCATGCATCGGATCTTTGTTTTCAAAACCATTTTCTTGCTGCAGTCATATGGCGTACATTGTATCAAAGGCTAACCTTTTTCTTGGCTTCAAAATTTTTTAATCATGTAACATCATTTTGGCAACTTTGGCGACTCGAACATAAATATTGAGCAACACTGTGATGTTTGTCACTGTATTAATCACTATTTATATTATTGCTTTCAGGCTCAAAATTTTTGCTTGCGGTTCCAGCCCAACTTACCCCAGAACTTTTTTGGGGACTTGCACAGCATAATGCTGAATATATCTTTGAATATACCTGCTCCACAAAACAAATGCCTTTGCTTCCTTGAGTTTCTGACGAGTCCAAAACCCACAAATGATATGACAGCAAAATCCACTACGGTCCCAAACACGGGTAAGTGGTTTCAGCATAACACCATTTCTCTGCAGAGTGTTTCTACAAAACTAAGTTATCTGCTTAAGATAGAAAGAAGATAAATCTTCAGGGCCTTTAGTTGGTTTGAAAGAGTAACTCAAGAAAAGACTTCGTTTCTTGAATTAATAATAATTCAGGACTCTACAATTTGCTTTTCTTTTTAGAAAATGTTTTTGCAGTGACAATCATTTTAGCACAATACTCCTGATAATCACACTTACTCTTGCTTACCACTCATGCCTCTTGTCCGGAAGCAGACTCGTGCTGGTTCTTGTAACCTATCCATTCACTGGAATGGCTGGACAAACTCAGTGGGAGTTTGAAAAAGCTGGCCGGTGATGCCTACCATTACCAAACTTTTGATTTAGCATTCTGGAGATGTTTTTGATGACGTCAATGCCCATACATCATTGCATTTATTTGGTAAACGTCATTGATATCCATTGCTTAGAGCCTTTTGGCTACATTGGCTATGTTGGCTGCCTGCTGAAATACAAGCACATAATCGAGACATTAATTGTCATTGCTACATGTGAGCAAGGCTGTTGTTTTCCATGATGTGTCACAAGAGTGCAAAAATCTTTAAATAAAATCTTGAAAACTCTGCAGTGCTTGTCAACATCCAATGAACATGATCGCAAACTTGTAGACCCAAATATACTTTCTGTTCACTTGAATTGACACAATCTTGGAACCAAAGATGGAATGAAAGTACAATTTGTTGCTTTTGTGTACAACAATTTACTAACCGTGATAATTATTGAGTTTGCCTTTTGCAGCTCCCAAGTAAATGGGAGCCTTTTGTAGCTACATAACATCCTCTTATTTTCATATTTTATGGCTATGTTGACATCAACTACTACTAGAGCTAACTAACGCTTTTCACCCCTCCACCTCCTATCCCCCACTTCCTTTTCGCTACTCTTATTTTTTTTGGTTTATTCTCCCACTGTGCAAAGCTGCATTTCCATCAGCCCAGGTCTGAATACATGACATTAATATACATGTTCCCTTACAATGAACTTCATTGTAGGAGGAGGCCATGAGGCCAATCAAACCTGCACAGTGGTTGCCAAACTATGGTTGTTTGTCCATGCACTATCCATTTTAAATGCTGAGCGTCAAGTAAAGAAGCAGCATGTACTATTTTTAAAGTCTTTGGAATGACTCAACCAAGGTTCGAACCACTGACCTCCCAGACTCAGAGTGAACGCTCAAACCGTTACACCACTGAATCCCACGATAATGAGGATAAGGTGTTACTGACAAATACATGCAACAAATATGCATTGAAATGAGTTTTCCACACATATTTGTTCACACGATCATTCATCCAAATTTTGAAAGAATTTAAAGGTTTCTGCTATAAGCATGGAATATTTGTCATGCGTTTTTCACCCTACAATCAACAGGGAAACCACTAGTATTGTAAAAACATTAGTTTTTATCTTTAGGAAAAGAGATAAATCTGACTGCTGCTAACTGATGCCTCCACCTGCAAATTCAACTAAATATCAGCGGTCACAAAGCGATCGCCAAGGGTAAGCCTCCACCTACAATTGGGGGTATGTTTACCCTTGGCGATCACCCGTGACTTGCCCTTGGACTGCAATCCAATGATAGCCATATTTTATTCGGACCACCATATCACCTTGACCTTCAACATTTTGGTCAAGGACACGAATCAAATATCAGGTGCACAACTTCAGTGCAGTTTTACTATTATGATGCAAGAACATCTTGGCAGGCCAAGCAGTCTTTGAGATTTTGCATTGGCAAACTTGAGCAATGACAAAAAAAAACGTGTTTTTTTTTTTCAGACCATCATTTGACCTCGACTTTTAACTCGGAGGGATATGATGTAAATTAAGCATAAATTCGACTCTTTCTTGACTATCTAGAGAGGGCAATTTAATTTTGATTAGACAAACCTTAGTCGAGTTGTGGTGAAAAATGTGTCTCCAATTGGGTCATGGCCTTAAAATTAGGTCAAGGTCAAATAAATAATGTCACCCCCTGCATACTTTTTTATTTCCATTTGTGATGCAAAAAAAAATTCATTCCAAAAATCTTCAGACATTAGCAGAAAAAGGGAGAACATCCTCAATAGTGGTTTAGTACTCAAAGGGGTGTAAGACCTTGAACTTTAACCCAGAGGGGTATGATGTAAATTAAATTTAACTGTACTTGCCATATCCTACCTAGGGAAGGAAATTTCGTTCTGATTGGACAAACTTTAGTTGAGTTATGTTGAAAAATGTTAAAATGTCAATAATTAGGCCATGACCTTAAGTAGATCAAGGTTTAAAAACATGTCAACCCTGGATACATTCTATTCACATTAATGATGCAATATTTCATTCCAAAAGTCCCAGCCGACTCAGAGATACAGCTTGAAATTGATACAGAGTGCTTGAAGAATTTTTTTTATAAATGGTGGTTTACTCCTCCGAGGTGTCTAAGAAAATCTGTGGTTACATGAAAACTTGGAGGTGCCAATTATAGAAACAAACCCGAAAACTGCAATAAGCCTTCCCCAATGCTATAGGGGAGTTTTAGTAAGATAATCAGGCTTGTTGTTATGCACGTTTTCACAAAAAAATTGCTTTGCAGTATCTTTACATCCTTAGCATTGTCCCCAAATACAACATAAACTCACCAAACGATTTTACTTTGGTTTTTGTTGTTTTTTTATGGTGCATTTTCCTGCTGTGGTGTCCTTGGCAGACTTTTGATATCAGAAACCTTTAAATTCTTAAAGAATTTGTGTGAATAATCATGTCAACAAATATGCACGGCAACTTCATTTACAAGCATATTTACCTCCGCCACCAAAGGTGAAGAAGGTTGTGTTTTCACCACTTTCTGTCCATTTGGCTGTTTGTCTGTGTCTGTGTGCGCAGGATATCTCAAAATTTGTGGACGGATTTGAATGGAATTTTGTGGACAGGTTGAGTGTGTGACAATGACAAACTGGTTAGATTTTAGTGAGGGTCCAGATCCGGATCCGACCACTAGAATTTTTTAATGATTCTTCACCATTGAGAGATGCGGCCAAAAATTATAGAAAGCACGATATCTCAAAAAGTTGTGGGCGGATCCAGATTAAATTTTGTGTGCAGGTTGGATGTGTAACAACGACAAACTGTTTAGATTTTGGTGAAGATCCCGATCCGGATCCGACTACTAGAATTTTTTAAGTGATTCTTCACCATTGAGAGATCGGGCCAAAAATGATATATAACACGATATCTCAAAAAGTAGTGGATGGATTCGGATGAAACTTGGTGGACTGGTTGGGTGTATGACCACGACGAATTTATTTGATTTTGGTGAAGATCCAAATCCAAATCTGGATATGATAATTATTTAATTTGTAAAGTGATTCTTCACCCCTGGGAGATAGAGCCAAAAATGATTATATCGCATGATATGTCACAAATGTATTGGGCCCGATATGTTCTCTTGGATCAAGCATTACATGGCAGAGCTATGCGCTCTACCGAGTGCTCTTCTAGTTATTGCATGTATTTGCAGTTATTGCAGTTATTGCCAGGAACACCTTCGCCCAGTGTGTGTTCGGTTAGCAAGCGGCTTGCTATCGCTTACAAAGTGGCTTGCTTGATTCAAAGCGCTCAAGCGAACACCCCAACAGAACGGAGTGCTCGACACCACTTCACAACATGGCAGTCTCCACGTAAACAATGCTATCGTGGTACTTGAGGAAATGCTGTCAAGAACGTCATTTTCAGTTTTACTCGATTCTCTTGTGACAAATTACCCAAACAAATTGATTGTGTTAGCAGTGGCTTCAGAGTACAAGGAAGAGGAAGAGAAAGATAAAACATACCCATCGGAGATGGGGAATCCCCCACCATTGAAAAATAAAAAAATTTAGGCCCAATTTCACGATAATGTCATTTTTCAAGATGGCTGCCTGGCGGCCATATTTGATGTTCGACATGGCCGAAATTCAATAGCAACCTACTTTGTTCCGTTACCTACATTTCCAGCAAGTTTCATCAGAAAAGAAAAAAATTAGAGCCTATATCGCGATAATGTCGTTTTTTTCAACATGGCTGCCTGACGGCCATATTGGATGTCCGAGCGGGCCGAAACCATGTTGGAAAAAGTTCCCAGGGGTGAGGAACGCAGTAACCAAAATAATTTAAATCAGATAAGCGGTTTTCCATTTATTATAAAAAACATTTTTTTCAAGATGGCCGCCCCAGTCGGCCATCTTGGATCCGGCCACGCCCAAAATCAATAGGGTTCTTCCTTTTCAGGTCGTACATGTGTGACCCAAATTTCAAATCGATATGGGGAACAGTTTATGAATTATCGCACTCACAGCTCTAAATGTTGACGCCCAGCCAGCCAGCCGGACGGACGGACGGACGGATGACCCGGGTGACAACAATATCCCCCTTCCGCCACGCGGCGGGGGATAAAAATCAGAAGGATGAGCCCACTGCGTAGCTTATATATGGACCCATCACTGTGCATTTGGGGAGGGATTTTTCATGTTTATAGATCTTGAAGAATTAGGATGAAAAGTAGAAGAAACAATTAAAGTATGAAATGCGCATCATTGGTTGTAGTATCATTTTGAATCCAATTACGGTGGCCATTTTTTCTGACAAAATGAAAATTGCTCCATTTGCTGAGCGGCTTGCAAAGCGATTTTCAAAGTGGTTGATACAGAATGACTGGCTTGAAAATCAATCGCAAGCTGCTTGCTCACAGAACACACCTGGCAGGTTGTGGTGTGACTTGGTGGTGTAAAGGTTAGAGCATTTGCTCTGAGTCTCAGAGGATGGTGGTTTGAATAGAGGTTGGTGGCTTGAAGGTGGTTTGAACCCTGGCTGCGTTTAAGTATTTGCTTGGCATTTCAAGTAAAATCTTTGTACTAACATTTTAATGAAATATAGTATTGAGGTGCAGTTTTGTGTCAGAAATTAACACTCCTTATAAGCTTTACCAATGTTTGGCAGAAAAATTTATGGGAAAAATTTAGTCGCTTGCTCTGCATAGCACCATTTTTGATCCCACCAGTCAGAAAAAAAAATGTTGATTTGTGAATGAGCCTCCAAAAGGATTTTTTTCCCCTCTAAATTTTTTTGATCTCGGCATACGTGTTAGTGGGATTCCACTTTCACAATTAATTGAGTAAACGTACTATATCCACAAAACCCATTAATTTATTCACTGCCCACATTCGGCCTCGATGTTCAAGGTGTACGAATCAATACACAGATTTTAAAATACCTGTAGTTCTATTTACTGCGACTGATACGAACTTGCCAATGGAAATGAGGCATCAGAAATGGAGCAATGCAGCATCATGTCCCTGAATGAGGATTGCCCTGTATACCATACAAAGTTAATGTAGTTGAATTGAGAGTGCCAGGATGAATTAACTTTTGTTCTCCATGAACTTGATAGCTGGTAGTCAAGTTGACATCACTTTAAAGTTTGCCTCGTGATAGACTGATCTCAAAATTGAATCATATATACCATGTTGATTTGTTTCCTTTTTCACACTACTTTTGCATGTCTCTTATGTACTTGTTTCCTCTGCTCCATTATTATGTTGACATTTGTCCTTTTGCTCTTTAATGACCCTCAAACTTGAGACATAAGGAAACGTCCTCGTCTTCAATGGGATGGTGGTTCAAGGTTAATCTTTATATTTTGCTCTACATGATCGTAAAATAATGTCATATCACTGAAAGTGATACTGCAAACATCTGACAATGACAATGCGCATAACAATTGCATATCATGTTTAACATAGTCATCGTAATTAAACTTCCGAGCCGACACGCAGGAAGAGTATTGTTCTTGTTAGGATTATTATGTTGTTGTTGTTATTATTATTTTTATTACTAGCAGAGTACGCGCCCCATGGGTAATCTTGTTCCAAGCATCCAACACATTCTTCTGACACATCCCTTTATTTAAGCAGCGTATAGGCAACAGAGCGCTGCTTCGATCACTCCCGAAAATAAAAAAAATAACCCGGGTACATCATGGTTATATCGCTCAGATAATTCCAATTGCACTGGCTAATAGACTGACACCAGAAGCCGAAAGCCTGAAGTCTGAGGCCGATACGTATTGTTGCCTTCAAAAGGTCCATATTATGCCGACAGGCTCCAGCCTTTCAATATTTGATGATCCTTTCAACAGTCACTTGGGTTATTTTACACTGAACAGAAAACTTATAGGGAGGGCATGACGATTGTGAATATGACACTTCCAAAGCAGTTTTAAGCTGACCAAAAATGGCAGATGGATTTTTTTCAGGTTACAATTCTGGGTGGCATCAGGACAGCTATCCAACCAATGATATGGAGTGGACATACATACATTTTACATTTATACACACACACACACACACACACACACACACACACACACACACACACACACACACACACACACACACACACACACACACACACACACACAACTAATATTATAGTCCCACCGATTTTTATTTGGTTTTTGTGAAACGACTTTTGAAAAAACTGTCACAGCTGGCTATGCCATTCTGCACACATTTATAGCACACCCTTGGAACTTAAATGCATGGAGTTTGTTTTTTGAATTTTGTCCTACATTGGTGGCATCTTTGATTTTGTCGCAAAAATAAAACCTTGTTTTTCTCCAGAACTGCTTAACCAATCGCCATATAATTTAGCATATAGCTTAAGCACATCCATGCAGTATTGACATGTGAGTCTGAAGTTTCTGCTCTAAAAACTCTGGAATCTTGCGATTGGAGGAAAATTTTACATATCGCAAAAACTGGAATTTGACGAAATAAGGAGCTTCCGAAATGTCCTTTGGCCTGATGATGCTGAATGGGCCCAAAATTAACCATACACTTTGTATTCTTTCCTGCTGTTGCCTATCTCTTTTAGCAATGACTCTTGGTCTCTGAGGGAAAATTACCCTGAAAGTTTGACTTTTATCAAATTGGATGAGATCATTGAACACCTTATGAGCTGTATTGCATAGATTGTTGATGGATGCTTTATATTTTGAATTTCATGAGATAAAATGTCCATCTCCACAAGCAATGCCTCATTGCTGGTAGTCAAGTTGATAGCTGGTAGTCTTAATTAGGCACAGGCAGATCTCTTCTCAGGCTTGGGACACGTACTTAAAAAAAATGTATTCGAGGTCTGATAATTTTTAGCAGTCATTGGTGCTGTGTCTTTGACTCGAATGCTACAAAATTTGGAAGGATCGCATGTTTTATAAGGTTTTTATGGTTTTATCACATTTTCTGTGATAAGCAACTGGCACACCTGAATGATTACGGTCTCTGAGATAAAATCTTATAGTTTGACTCTCACCAAATTGGATAACATCATTGAATGTCCTATGAGTTCGCCTTCACTGTAATATGAGGATGTGTGATTGAGATTTTCTATTTCACAATTCAATTAATATAAATGACTGTCCCTGGGGTTAAATGGCCTCCAAAAATTGACTTTTATCGAAGTGGATAATATCACTGAATGGCCCTCTATATTCATCTTGTTACAATGCATGGATTGTCAATGGATGCTGTCAGTATTTTTTCCTGCTGACAATGGATTTGAGCTCGTTTTCCCCGAAGACATATGGATGGGTGGAAGATTTAGACTGCTTGGAAGCCAACAGCACTGCCCGCAGTTCTAGTTACCCCGTGCACGCGAAGCAAAAAGTGGGGTTAAGCAATCGGTTCATGTCTGTCCGTTCATCCATCCACAAATGGCAGTTTATCATCATGGAAGAACTCGTTTAAATTAAATGTTATATTTTGAACACAAATTAGAACATGAATAGGAAGACAAGTTTGCCATTTTACAGTACTTTGGCTCTGAATTTTTCCAGATCGCCCATGCGCAGAGAGGGCGAAGATGATATTTTTACTCTGCCTGCCTGACAGTTAAGCAAAATTGAAAATCATTCCAAACAGGAAACTTATCATTTTAATTATGTCAAAAGGAAACATATAACAGGCATGAATAACTAATATAATGTGTTAGATAAGGTGGTGGTCACGACATTGCGTCAACGGCGGTAAAATTGCAGTAAATTCGGAAATTTACTTTTTCATCCGACCTTTACAATCTGTATTTTATTTGAACTTAATTATACACTTGAACATTGTAGAACACAAATCGCCTTGCTACCGCTTCAAAAACCTCATGTTTCGCAGTACTTGGATATGTTAATTAATGTAGTGTATAACTTTTATAAGACCCCTTCAATCGCACTAAACTTCCAGAATTTTTTAAGGATCTTTAAAATTGTTACTTTATTTCAATTGATGCATAAACTTAAATACTGCATGGGGTAATGTGTTCTATGAATTCCAGTTACCATCACCGAAGGAGAGGGTATTGCATTTGGGTCCGTTTGTTTTACAAGGAATTTAGGCAAATGAGGAGGCCATTCGGCCCATCATGCCTCCACCACACCAATACCAGGTTTAATCAATCCGATGATACCCCTTCCCTTCATGTGCAGCCTTTTGGCTGCTACACTGGTACTCATTTTGCCGACCTCGGAAGGATGACAGGCTGAGTCAACCCCACCTGGTATTAATTCAACAGCCAAGCAGTATTTGAACTCAGGACCCTCGGATCCCAAGCCCACCACTCTCACCATTAAGTCAACACCAGGTCTGGAACTATGAACCAAAATAGCAGAAAGTTCCTTGACTTTGCAAGAAGTCATGGACTTAGGGTGGCTGGTTCATGGTTTCAGCACCCACAGGCTCATCGCTGGATTTAGTATTCCAGCGCTGGTGGTGTGGCAAACGAAATTGACCATATGCTCGTTGATGGTCACTGGAGTATGATCGAGAACTGCAGAAACTTTGGACCTCTGTGTATTGGAAAACGGAAAAAACTTTGGACCAATGTATCTCTGAAACCGCACCAAGAAAAAAATTGAAACTTAGCACACTTCAAGTACTCCTCATAGGAAAGGAGTGGGATTTCTGAGACATCATAGGAGACTTTGTTATGACTTCATAAGTGCATATGTAGAATGCTACATCTGATCAGTATGAAAGTTTTTGAGGGTCATCTCAGGATAAAATGGTCCACAGACAAAAAAAATTGATGATGTCATTGGTCATGTGATTTGGCAGCCAGATTGTTGTTTTTTAATCGAGGCAAAACTTTACAGAAATGACCGCCAAACCATGAGGAACAAAAGGTTCACATAGTTTGGCAGCCATAGTGGATTTACCCTAAAATCTATAAAAACTCTTTTACTCCAGAACAGCTGGACAGATCGACGGGAAACTTCACACAAATGTTCCACAAACCTTGGATATACCAAGGTATTCCCGAATAATTTATGATCACTGGCAGCCTGGCAGCCATATTAGATGGAGCAAAAATGTTGAAAAAATTATTTCTCTTGATCCGCTTAATCAATCGACGTAAAACTTCACAATTATGATATAGTAGTGATGTGTAATGTATGTTTTACATTTTAATCTGATTGGACGCATGGTCTGACAGCCAGAAAAATTATTTTTTTTGATCTGGGTTCTTTTTTTTTTTGAGTAATGCTCACTTGGCTGTGCCTGGGTGGGTTTGAGGGTAGAGGAGTAGCATCTGAAACCCAAATCCGATCCAGGTTCATCCTGATGACTTTGTTTTTGCTTTTTGCTTATTTGGGTTCCCCTTCTGATTACTGTAATGCAGGACTGTCCCTATTTGGTGTTCCTTTTGATTTTAATTGAATTTATTGTAATCCCATTCAAAATTCAATTTAATAATAATAAATATCATTGGTCAGGGTCAGTTGTAGGATCAAAACGGGGTTGCATCAAAACGGGACGCCTTGGTACCCGGTCATCACTGCCAGCAGTTTTAAAGTGGCACTTCTAATTATGTCTCTTATTAATTACTTAACACACAATTGTAGAAACACCACACAAAACAAGTCCTGGTGAGGGTCTGCAATCTCTGATTGCTCTTTTTCTTGTTAAAATTGTAAAACGTATTGTCATTATGATGGTGCATTGTAATGACATTCAAATACATCATGATGTGTTTGAGGATCATCAGAAATTAATTACTGTCCATGGATGCTGCAGGATTGCTTGCGAAACTTTTGACTTGCTCTGATAATAACTTTGTGATCTTCATTTTGTTGGTATAGGAATAAAGGGAACTTTTAAAAATATTTTTGTTTTATTCCTGGCCAAAGCAGTTGCCTTACCATAAAAATTGGTATTTTGTGATAGGGGTGCATGTTTACTGCAAATAAATGTGATGTGGGATTTTGGGTATCATTTTCAGTAACTTGGTATTTTAAGTATCAAAATGTATTTCATCCCCCCTCCCACCCCAAACTCCCCACCAACCTCCCCTCCACAACCCCCCACCAACCTCTCCTCTACCCCACTCCACACACCTTCCCAAATTACTGACGGAGCATTAGACTACATCCTGACTTTTCCGGTCCCTTCCCCTTCACTTTTCATTTCCTGGATTCATGCCTGCAATCTGACATTGAGGCGTTACCGCCAAATATACATGAAGCAAGGGGATTACTGATTAAAAAGGGGTAAAATTCATCAACTTGACTTTACATCCAAATTTTCGAAAATAAAAAGTGAAGGCTAACCTTGAACCACTATTATATATTGATTTGAGATTTAGATGAGTTGTTCAAAATATTGTCCAATGTAAAGTTACATCTCAATTGTCTCATGTGTGTTTCATCTCACTCTTACACTTTGTACTGTAAGAAATTCTAATATTTCTACAATTCCACAATTTCTCAATTGTCTCACTCATGCATTTTCTACTTTCTCCATTCGTGTTCATTGTAACAACATTTGAACAATGCATTTCTTGTTTGTATTCTTAAGTCCAAGATGTAATCTCAACTTAATTATTTTTTTCAACTTGTAAGTGAAATCACTTCCATTCTGAACATTCCTAGCAGTTTTTAGAATTGTCACTCTCTGCAACCGATCATGTCAACCCCATGCTTAATGAAGAAATATCACATCCTATCCAACCATGTTTGTCGGCTCTCTGTCTACCCATCCAATCATAATCGTTGTAAACTTTGCTTCTTGGCTCTACGATGAGCCTCAGATAATAATAAAAAAAAGTGAAAACCTTTCTTTTACCACCCTTAACTCCCCAATATTAGAGGAAGTGCATACTCAGGAAGCCACAGTGACAGATCAAACCACCTCATACCAACCCCCATTAAAGAACCCTTTGAAGCATCATGAGACGGATGGCTGGAAGAGAATGGCCATCATATCCATGTCACTTTGCATCATTCTTCTGTTTATCTTGGCAGCACTGGTGAGATATGGCATTTTTTTTATTTCCCCTCCCATCAGACTTGCAAAGTTGTTATATGAAGGAAATTGGATACAGCAATTGGCCATTTCTGCTTGTATTGTATCTACAGCCTTTTAGTTTATCCATTATTTTAAATTATACCTTCATTTCTGATTGTCACCTGGTGCACTTCCAGCAGGGGGCACTGCATTTGCTGCATACAACTCTTCTGAGTTGTTAAGCCGGTTGTGTAATCGTCTGATAGGATATTTGGGGAGATAAAGGCAAGCCACTCGAACAGTGCTATTGTGAATCCCTAAAAGTCATGATTTTGACCTCATCCTTTCTCCCTGTTTATAATCTATGAGCCAAGCAGATTCAGGTTGAACAGCTGCATTTTATGTTTAAAAAAAAAAACTGCACCTTTGCTTTGTTGAACCCATTCTGGAATCAAAAAAGCTGGAGGAAGCAATGTAGGCTTATGACTAGACAAGGATGGATAAAACATGGGAGAGACAAAACCAAAGTCAAAAAAAGAGGAGTCGGGAAGATAAAAGAAGCAACTTTTTGGGAGCTAATTACACACATAACTTATCAATGGAAACTTTTGTTTCTATCCTGGATAAGGCATCGTGTAACTTCCTGTCTGGCACTATAGCTCAGGAGACGCCAGCAGCACATTGCGATGGTATGGCACGTCGGGTCAGAATTAGTAACAGGAGCTGGGCCTGATCTGACGCCATGTGTGGCCTTTGTGTGCGGGTGACCCTCAAAATAGGGCTTTCCAAATGATGAAGGGCCAGACTGGGCGCCCAGGGGCCACAGGGTACAATTTAGCAATTGGTCGCCTTTCACCACAACTCAGTGGCCTCCTCAAACCAGCCAAGTCAAAACATCACATCAGCAGTCACCTGACTATATCCATAGATTAACTGGCAAAGTTGAGGCTATGCTTTTCGCAGGTTAACAGCACGTGTGTAGCAGATGGGGGTCATGCTAAATAATTCCAGTTTGAAAGCTCAGAAACCTGGAATCGCTAATTGAGACATGTGTGTCTGCTTCTGGAGAGTAAATGCAATCTTTCTTCTGAAGTGTGGAAATTATATTTAATCGTTTGACAATCATATGGCAAGTAATTCTTGCATTAAAAAGCCAGTCCTGGACACAAGGAAGTTTCTGATGATGATAATACTATTTTTAAGCAACAATGATCATGTCCTGTATGATTGAAGTCGCAGTTTATAAGTATCTGAAGTCTTTGCTGACATGGCCAACACGAGATTCATTATAAGCCATAACATGAAACGAATTACATAATTCACACTGAACTAATGAACAGTTTGGTGCATGAATTTTAGATCTGCATATGCCTGTCTTTTTTATATTTTCAGCTTCTGTACTACAGACAACTGACACAACGAGAAGGATACACCGGTCCGAGAAGAAATGAAATAGCGTAGGACTGGTTCCTGGAGCAAATTTTTAACGAGAACTTTGTGAAAGAGCTGGACCCACTCAACTGGATCAATCCCAGCCAGGCATGATCTGCACCACATGGCAGCGCAACGTGGCTCGCCAAGATTGCCTTTGGGCTTGATGTAAATTGAATGAAGCTACTGGAGTAGATACTTTACAGTGGAATAGTAAAGTCTCTGGAACCAAGGTGTGGACAAAATGACTGCAAGCAACTATGTTTACTGTGCCAATAATAGGTTTTATAATGCTTGCAGCTGACCTGAAATGCTGCTGTGATTGACCACCTTGCCTGGCCGGAGAAAGATGATTTAGAAAGTTGAGATGGACCTGTAAGTGAAGACATTGTGTGGACTCTAAAAGTGCAAAAATACTGAACATGTTGCACCATCCCGGGCCCAACACCATACAAGGCAAACGTTTGTATTCGGCTGCTGGGTGATGAAACCGGCTCTGTGCTTGAGAAAGATGTGGCTTCGTGGTACTGTGGTTTCCTTCCAAAGATGCTATATTTTAATATTTTGCGAATGCAGTGGTTTGACCGACTCCTCTGCTCGTTACTTTTATGTTTTCAGGAACTTATATGAAATTACAAAGGTCAGAGGCATGCAACACCTGAGATTTAATCCAAAGACCCTTTTAAATGCTGCTACCATGGCTGCCTATTGTGCCACTCAATGCATGGATCACAAAGAACTCATTTGGTGAGGCTCTCATGAGCTTTACCTGCAACGACTGGTGGATGGATGGACATTATTTTTTGTTTTTTGAAGGGGGTTTGTTGGCGGAAGGGGGGAGGGTGGGGGGTATTTATGGGCTATTGCTGCAGTGTGCAAAAGTGATAACTGTGCATTTTAAGGTATTTGCTTACCCGGACATCTTTTTGGGAAGCTTGACATGAATTTGTCTCATCTTATGACAATGTTAAAACAGTCTCCACGAGAAGTAATTTTAAACTATGATATGTTTCAAAGAATACTATGATCATCTCCGTTTCTTATTCAGGATTATATATATATATATATATATATATATATATATATATATATATATATATATATATATATATATATATATATATATATATATATATATATATATATATATATATATATATATAGTGTGTGTGTGTGTGTGTCACGTTATTTTCGTAATAAAACCAAACAGCAATGCCTGGCCGATGTTTCATCAAATCTATTTCTATGCATACACTGACCGAAGTGTTGTACAATGCATGCCTCTTGAAGTTGCCCGCACACATTGACATATTTTACAAATACTTTTGCCCTTTGAACTCTCAGACAGCTGAGTTCCACCCCATTGTACCATTATTCATTGGCTCATGGTGTTTATATGCCTGGTGTTGGCTTAATGGCTTGAGTGGTGGGCTTGTGATCCATCGGGTCCTGAGTTCGAATCCTCCTGGCTGTTGAATTAATACCAGGTGGGGTTGAATCTGTCAGTCATCCTTCTGAGGTCGGCAAAATGAGTGCCAGCATTCTGGTATCCTGTGTCGGAGTGGCGACCCATCCAGGATTGTTCCCAATAGCCAAGGAGACTGCTTAGGCACCACCAACGCTCTGCACAGAGTATGGTCCCAATGGATGGATGGATGGTGTTTATGACATTTATCAATTTGCCAAAGACACAGACATATCGTGGTGGAATAAAGCACGGCTGATTATTCATTGATACGACATATGGGAGGGCCATCTATGTGGGATGGCATACACTGGCCAACTTTGTCCGACTCGATTCAAAATTCCTACTTCTGCTTCTTATCGTTCTTCGTCGTCTTTTGAACCAGTACTTGGCTGAAGGTAACATCGTTTGCTGGAGGTTTGGTTGTGCCGCTGATGCAATACTACCTTGTAGGTTAGAGCAGGAATTTGAAATTAGGTCAGGGTGCTGGCAATAGCTTGCCGACGACAAAAATGCCTTTCATCTTACTATAATTTGAGAAGTGTCTGTTTGTTTGTTGTGTTTGTTTCTTTGACTTATTTTCACTCCTGAATCAAAGAAACTGCTGGATGGAATGAGTCAAAAACTGGTGGTTGCATTTGGGGTGTAGGTGGGAAGATTTTAGGCAGTAAAAAAATAATTCATAGTCTTGGGGATTCAAAGTGGGGGAGCAACCCAATTCTCTCTACGTGAATGTGCATTGTTTAGCCTCACTCAAGGTGGGTATGGGTGTTACAATTGTCATACTAAAATAGCCAATTCTGGGGGAATTAACCAGTCAGTAATTCTTGCGAGAAATAAGCCGTCGAGTATGGATGGGTTCTTTGCAAGTACAAAACAATTAGTAAAAGTTGGGTAATGTCCATCTTTAATTTGCTAAAGATGTGTTGCTTTCTGTTTCTGTTGTGAGCCTGTTTCTCTTGATCAGTGTGTGGTTGAATTGCTACATTCACTTGTGGACAAGGATCCTAAGAGTAGGCATTTGTGCCACTGCCACAGCCAAATTCTATATTCCGTGTTGGTTTAGCATCGGATTGGCCAGCTGGCCTGGTTTTATTATCCTTGCTCGAGAAACGGCATGTTGGTGCCATGGGACTATAGAGTAAGCCTCTAATGGGAATTTTCATTGGATTCCAAAACTTTTACATGGTTTGCAATAAGCCTTTTTTAGTGTATGAAAAATTACTTGTTCAATTAAAATGCAGAATATCAAAACTTTTTAAAATGCAAACTTTTTCAGGATTCAATTACACCTTCAGAAGCAAAGGGTAAGTGGGGATTTGTTATGTTGAATGATTTTCGGAAGTGTTAAACGTCATGCCTTGCAAATGTCAGGCAAGACAAGGGTATCGAATCATAAAGCCTGTACGAGTGGACACCATAATGATTTTGACCCTGTCATTCCTACGCCTCCTCCACTATAATTACATCGACATCAAGCTCTCTGAAGCCTAAATGGCTCCCGTGTGTTCTGAGCACATAATGGATGTTCGCACATCACCTTTAAGACACATTTGTTGTCTCAAAAGAGCCAAGAACATGTACCTCACATCTCATTTAAAGCACGTCAATGTTAATTTAGCACAGTCTACTTTAAAGATTGCTTTGAATAGATTAAATCTTCTCTGATTCTGGTGGTAGAGATCTTTCATTTCTCCAACTTAACTCCCTGCAGGTGGTATTGCTTTTATACTTGCTTACGAATTCCCTGTTGAAAGAAAAAAGAAATTGGTGACCCTTTCACATGAGAAACTCAGTAGTGCTGCTTCCAGCTTCCTCTGACTTTGTGTGAAAAATCATTTCCCTCTTATTGGCTGCTCTTAGAGCACCCTTATTCTGGACATTTCCATCTGTCTGTCTGTCCGCGAAACTTGGGTCAAGCCTAGGGGCTAAACCACTCAACCGATTCCAATGAAATTTGGAAGGTAGGACCAATATTTCTGGGAATCGTGTGCTTTCGAATATGGGACCCGGGCCCTAGCAACGGCATAGCAACGGTCCATTAAAGTGGTCAAAAAAATCGAAAAAAATAATTTAAAAAATGAATCGAAAAATCGAAGCTTAGAGTTCTGCGTGCAATCTATCGAGCTCCCTTCCTGCCAATTTACAGCCCGAACAAAAAATATTTGTAGGAGGAGATAGGTTTTGGGCGAGTACATGTCGAACATTTCAGAAACGGTTAATTGCGAATATCTCCAAGAGAAAGAGTCTGATTTTGATGAAACTTGGGTGAAATGTGTACAATGTGGCTAGCATGTACACAAAAATGAATGGTTGCTATGCAAACCTCTGTTGCTTAGCAACAGCTAAAATACTTTATCGTACATCGTACACTTATTGTGGACTGTACAAAAAAAAATCAATACCTCCAAAACTGGACCTCCGAGGGGCCTGTTTTTTTTTTGTGCCCAAGGAGAATGTCTTACAGCATCATATAAAAAAATAAAATCTTTAGCGAATAGATAAATGGAATTACCAGGGCTGCCATTTGTTAGAGTCTCTTTGGAAACATGCCTGAAATTTCACAAGGCGGGTTTCTGGGTGCAAACTAAGAGGGCTGTGATAATCATATTTATTGTGCTAAATTGATTGATAGCATGTACATGAATATCGGCGAGTCGCCTCGGCCAGCTTTCCATCTAGAGCGAGCACCCATGTCGCCTACTGGCTTGCTCTTCTTATTCTTATTCTTCTTCAGTCGGCTCCAACGGATCTTCGTCAAACTTTCAGAGGTTAATCAGTGAGCGCTAGGGAGTGTTTTAGGCCAAAAATTTTTTTTTTTTGAAAAAACAAGTTCGTTTTTGGGGGATATTTTGTTGAATTGCTCAATAGTACTGAAACCTTTTTGATTAATGCTAATTATATTCAAGTACACATATGTATAAATAACTACAAAATAATTCCCAGATATTTAAATACTGGACAAATCGCTTCCAGAAGCACTCAAAGTTAATGGTACATATTCTTCTTCCTGAATGGCACCGTATTTATAGATCAGGGGGAAAATTAACCCAGAAACATCAACGGCATATTCGCGAGCATCCATTCGATGAATAACATCCAATTCCACTTCGAAACTAACAATTTTAAAATGCCTCCAACAATTTACAAGGTGAACACAAGGTACCACTAACCCCTCTGCAAAACCTGATAAATGAATATAATGAACACATAGGAGCTATAAATGTAAACTATGAACACACAAAACATTTAATGTCATAAAAAGCAAAGTACTAACATGAACACAAATATATGTATATGTGTGTATATGGGTGTGTGTCTGTGTATTATGTATATATATATATATATATATATATATATATATATATATATATATATATATATATATATACATATGTGTGTATATTATATGTGTGTGTGTGTATTATAAAGATATATATATATATATATATATATATATATATATATATATATATATATATATATATATATATATATATATATTGTTACGAATTTCGGTCCGCCAAGCGTGCAATCGGTCACGCAACTCAAATCGCGACTGCGTCGTCCACTGGAATGGACAATTCAGTCGTGACCCTCCGTGGAACTACTGCCAGGAGCGAGTCACTGGTGGATCTTTCAAACACACCACAATCGTGCCAATCGGCCACCTGCGCAGGATAGGGTTGTTCGCCAAACTTGACCTACCTAAGTACCTGCGCGGGTAGTTAACCAGGCGATCGTACCTCGCCGCTGGCCGGCCAAGGACACGAACCACTTCAGCGGTCCGTTCCGTGCTTCAGTGATAACCGAGCGGTATTATCGCTGGCCCTGACGGACGTGATTATTTACCGGGTGCTTACACCCTTCTGCCAATTTCTTCCATGATGCAAGATGGATCTTTCAAACAAAGGAAAGGATGCAACGAAACAGGGAACAGTTCGACAAGCACATTTATTATGCACTCAGACAAGGCAAGCAAATATTCAGAGCCACACAGTAAGAATGCAATTTACACGCAAGAGTTACAAGCAAATAAAGCAATGTTTATTTACATGCACTTAAACAGTTTCTACTTTACAAGACACGGCGCCACAACACGCATTCAAAGAAAACACAAGAAAAGACCCCCTCATAGACAAGGGAGTCAGACTGGGCCCGTGGGCCAAATGCGCGTGGAACCTGGTAGAGTGGCCAGGTCAACGAGACCGAAGGGTCCCACCCGCACCCTCGTGGCGCGATTGCGGGCAAGTGGCGATGTCAGCGTAGCTGCGCCTGGCTTCATGCCCCTGGCGTGGTCGGCGAGCGCTCTCCGGCGCTCCCCATCTGCCTTTCTCGTCGGCTTCGAGCTCCATCCCCCGACTCGACTGCCCCGCCGATACTGCTGACTTGACTGCCCCGCCGACACTGCTGCTGCCACTCCACTGCTCTCACTTGGTTCTTGACTTTTCTGCCGACGTACTGCACCGCGAGCTGCGTTGTGCTCGCACTTATATAGCCCGGGGGAGGGGCGTCTATGTAAATTTCTGGATCACAGCGGGTTCGGAGGTGGGACTATGCCACCCGATGCTGTCATTGGATGGATGAAAAGGGGGCGTGAAGCATTCCTGATCCGCTTTTTGAGGCGAAAGGAACGCATTCACAGCCCATGGCACGACTTGTGGTAGAAAGGCAGAGGTGGTGGGAGTTTGGTTGTTGGCGGGTGTCGTTTGGGAATGGCAGTGAAGCGATGTTTGCGGGGTGGAGTTGTGGAGGTAACGAGGCGAAGGTGGTGGTTTTTGAGTTGTAGTTGTTTGGGAATGATGTTGGTGGTGGCAATTTGGTTGTTGGGGGATGATTGGTCCAAAATAACAATAGAGAAAAGAAAAAGGGCTAACTCAAAGGATCACAGCCCTGGGAACACGGAAATTCCCTCTAAACAACGGTGGGGAAATCTAACTACACAATTACTTAGCGTCATAACTGATCTTAGGACCCTTTATGGTGTATAGCTAATTTCCACAGCCGCAACACTACCCCCTCCCCTTTTTACAGACTCGTCCCGAGTTGTCAAATTCTCGTGTACCATCATGTGTAAGTTTTCCCCAAGTACAATTTATCTTCGGATCCCTGAGTGCGACATTCATGGTATTCATGTGCCCAAAATAAATAACCTACGGGCTGAGTAACTAACGAAACAAACCCACTCATACGGATGACTTAAATAAATTGCCGGCGCAAAGACTCACATGCCGGGGGCGCAAAACACATTTACAATGCACAACTGAACAACTTAACCTCATAATTTACACTATTCCGTGGCCCAGGATCGATGGACTCTGCAGAGAGAAAAAGTGAGCAGGGAGCCAGGCTGCTCGCAAGCAGTCTCTGGCTCATGCAATGCAGGTGACAGGGAACGTGGCCGGCTGCTCACACGCAGTCCAGGACCTCCCCCTTCTTAAAATGAATGCAGTGAACAAATGGTGCATGGGCTGCCAGTGCAGTCCCGTGTTGCAGCTGCCTACACGGCAGTCCCTGAAATTTGCGCGAAGATCCTGGCGCACATGGTAATGAACAGGAGGGGCGGGGGGGGAATGCAAAACAGAACGGGGGCTGGTGGACATGGGCAGTAGGCATGGCATGGCAAAGGTGAACAGGCAAGGCATGGCATGACAAGGCCGCTGTAGCAAACACAGCCGGCAGATGAAATGACCGGCACAGGCCTTGCAGCAAAAACAGCCGTCAGACGATCCGACCGGCACAGGCCTTGCAGTAACAGCCAGCCGATGGAGTGGCTGGCACAGGCCTTGTAGTAACACAGCCAGCAAATGAAATTGGCCGGCCCCTTGCCTTGAAATGGAGGTTGGTGGAGGGAGTGCGGTGGTGCTGGCCACTCGGAAGGCAGGCTCGGACCTACCTACTGTCTCCCTCCCAATCTATCGCCTTTGCCTGTCTCGGTCCATACCCACCCCCTTAATTTGTCAAAACCCAATTTATCCCTAAGTTAATTTTGTTTTTATTTTTATTTTTTACTTCCCCTCTATAAATCGTCCACCTTGCATACCACATTCATCGCACCTTGCATACCACATTCACTTCATTCACTCAGACCCGCTGGCCTCACTCACTCAACCTGTTTCCATACAATTCTTGTACACTCGTCATCGCTGAATTCTGCCATTCTGCCATTCTGCTCACTACATCCCCTAACTACCTCGTGCTCCCACGTCGTCCAATTAAACTACAGCATGTTCCATTTAACCTACGTAGCTAAGCTACGTCCCCTCTACACATCCACAGTCTGTCATTGTTCTCAAATCCTCAAAAATCATTTCCCCTCCTAAATCTCCACTACAGTCCCTCAAACTAATCCATTCCACGGGCCTCATGAGGACTTACCCCTGCCCCATGAAGCCGGTCTCGCTAAGCTAACCCTTCCCCCTAACTAGTTGCGTCCTGTGCCCTGGTCAAGGGGATCTTCCACCCCTTGCCCAGGGAATCCTGTTTCACCGAAGCGAGGCTTGCTTTTTTTTATTATTCTCGCAGCACCAGCGTGGCAACTCGCAACCTGTGCACCAGCGCGGCAATTTACAGCCGCGCACCTTTGGCGTGACGTCATGGCAGCTGTTCGCGTACCTCGTCCCTCTTGGATGGTACCATCGGCAGGGGTTCAATCCCCCCCTGCCGGATGCCAACCACACGTGCAGCCATGACGTCACCCTTCGCATTACAAAAGCAAACCTCGCATTTTGAGGGGTTCCCCACGCGAACACATGTGCTCTGCCCAGCCGTGACCTGCGTCGTGCGCTCTGCGAACAGAACACACTGCGCAGGCCACATGGAGCTTCACACACACGCCCGCCTGGAGAACCCATCCGTTCCAAATTCGTATCCAGCCTATACTACCTTTTGTCCGTCTCGGGAGCGGCAACATCTACCACGGGCGTTCCTGGACCAGGCTTCACTCCCGCAGGCGTGCACGCGGCGGTCTCGTGTGGAGCACGGCACGAACCTCATGCTCGCCGCTGGGTAAACCCGGCGCGGTCCCCAATACATCTACGGCTGCTACTCGGCCTTTGTCTCTCTGTCGCCGTCGTCACCTCCATTGCACCCACGCACTCCTGCGTGTTACGACGCTCACACACCACGCCATTACTCTCACACCAGGAGACGCGGCTGCGTGCTCCCGCGTGCCCACCGTCATCTCCCTTACATACAGCGACCTCACACGCTCTGTTCCTCTCACACTCGGCCGTTCACTCACGCATGCCATTTCCCTTGCACACGTGGTTCCACTCAAACACGGCCTTCCACTCGCACAGGGGGTTTCACTCAGACACGGGGCATCTGTCACACACACACACCCCTTCACTCATGCACGGCATGCTGGGAGGCACGCACTCCGGCACACTCGCAACCACACCATTCACGACGGGGTTTCACTCCCTCTCGGGGTCTCATTCATACACGGGGTCTTTGTCACTCACCCCGTCGCTCTCACACACGCCCTTGCAGCCGCGCTATGCATGCATTGCAGCACGCATTTTGCCACACTTTTAAACACACACCAGGACCACACTGGGGATTCGTGCCACCCCAAGGGTTTCCGGGGCCTCCATACCCCCCAAGCTCCTCGTGCACCCCTCCGCAGCACTTGTCCCCCAAACTCCGCTTGGCACGACCGAACCCACCTGGTCGTGGTCAGCTTCAAGGGAGCATAGCGTCTCCCTCCATTCCTGAAGGAGGCTATCCGGCTGCTTGCACCGGGTCACGACACAGTCCGCCAGCTTGCCCCCATTACGCCTTGCTAACTCCATGTGTGTGTGCTCGTCTTTCACCCCGTCTTTATCGTGTAATCTCTCCTCTATTTTTTCTATCTCCCGAGTCTCTATAGATTTTATTTCTTTTATCTCTTCGTGTTTATTAGTTTCTTCCTGGATCTTCGTCTCTGTTTCCTCCTTCCTTCTATTTAATTCAGTCTCAAATCGGTCCATCTCCCGTGTCTCTGGCAATAGTTCGACCTCCTTCGTTGTCTCTGTGACTTCCCTCGTCTCCATTTTCAGGGTTTGCCCTAATCGTTGTTTCATCCGACGAGTGATGTTAATCAAGTCCCACACCACTAACGTTCCTCCCTGTGGTGATGTCACACATCCCACACCATTGCGCTGTTCCATTTCCTGGCTCCTTTTGAGTCGTTCATCCTCTCAGAGATTTTTGAGTTGTTCGTTCTCTTTCCATCTCTGTGGACTCAAATTTTGCTCTCCCCTCGAGCTGGTTAATTTCAAACTCGTATAGTTTTTGTTTTCTCTCCCACTGTTCCTCATGCTTTTCAGCCTCCAATCTCATCGTTTCTTTCAATTGGCTCATTTCCTTCTTGTGTTTCATTCGCTGTTCTTTGTCTATCTCCTCCCACTCCAGCCTCGCCTTTTCTTTCAATTGGTCAACCTCAAATTCATGTTCTTTTTGTTTTCTATCCCACTGTCTTTCCTGTTCCTCATTCTGCAATCTCGTTATTTCCTTCAATTGACTGATTTCTTTCTACTGTCTCATTCCTTGTTCTTTGTGTTCTTTATTCCACTGTCTTTCTTGTTCCTCATTCTGCAATCTCGTGGTTTCCTTCAGTTGGCCGATTTCCTTCTCCTGTCTCATTCTTTGTTCTTTCAGTACTCTTTCTTGCTCCTCATTCTTTAATCTGGCCTTCGCTTCCAGCTGTTCGATCTGCGCAGTGTGGTTCCTTAATGTTTCATTCTCTGCTGTCGTTCTTTCTTCCCTCGACATCCTCAGCTCGTTTTGTAGTTCCGTCTCTTTGTTTTGGTATTTCTGTAACTCCGAAGCTTTCTTTTCTAATTCCTTTCTCATCTCCGCACACTCCAACCTTGCTTTGGCTTCCAACTGTTTCATCTGTACAGTGTGTTTCCTCAACGTTTCATTTTCCGTTCTCTTCCTTTCCTCTTCTAACTTTTCCAGCTCGTTTTGTAATTTTCTCTCCTTGGTTTTGTGTTCCAGTATCTCATAACTTTTTTCCCATTTTTCCTCTCTCTCTTTCCATGCCTCTTTCTTGATTTCATCCCTTTTCTTGCTCATCTCATCCCTTTTCTTGCTCATCTCCGCATACTTCAACCTTGCTTCTTCCCTTTTTTGTTCCTGATATTCCTGTTCTCTTTTAACCTTCTCCTTTAGTTGCTTTACTTCCAAATTGTGTTTCCGTTTTTGCTCTTCTAACTTTTTTTTTCCATTCTTCCTCCAAGCTGTTCCTATCCTGGGAGTTACCAATCTGCTCCTCCTTTCTTTTCTTCAGTTCGCTCTCCGCTCGTTCCTGCGCATCGGCCATTTGTTGTGACTCCGTATGCACGTAATCCTCATGAACCCTGTCTACGCGCTGCCGTGACTCGTCCAACTTAAAGGCAAACAAATGCAGTTGTACCATACAGTCATCACCATTGGTCCACCGCTCCTCGGCCTTCCACACTTGTGTCTCAAGCATGCCAATGCATGTGCCGGCCTCCTGCCACGCCTGCCATGCCCCCGTGGTTTGAAGCGGTGACTGGGAGCTCACGCTTCGTGCCGTGCCATTCGTTACGCTAATAATAGCCGCCTGCTACGTTCTGCGCTGAGGTGCGATCACGCCGCCATTGTGCGACTCCGTTTGCCGGCAAAGTCAGTGCTCAATAAATGAGGGTGAGCTCCCCCATGGATTAAAATTACAAGTACCGTCCTGGGCCATGGATTCTACATTACGACACATATTCATTTCTACCCGCGGCACCCGCTCGCCTTGAAACGCCATCTTATTTCTCGGAAGAAATTAATTTAGATTGCTCGTAATTTGGGGGGAAAGGGGGGGGGTTGCCTCGCACACCCCTGGTCCGATCCCCATAAATTTAGTTGGAGACCGAGGTGGATTTGAATCCCACACTCCTGTACTCCAGTGTTACGAATTTCGGTCCACCCGGCGTGCGATCGGCCACGTAACTCAAATCGCGACTGTATTGCCCACCGGAACGGACAATTCAGTCGTGACCCTCCGTGGAACTACCGCCAGGAGATAGTCACGGGTGGGTCTTTCGACCACACCACAATCGTGCCAATCGGCAACTCGCACAGGATAGGGTTGTTCGCCAAACTCGACCTACCTAAGTACCTGCGCGGGTAGTTAACCGGGCGATCGTACCTCGCTGCTGGCCGGCCGAGGACACGAACCGCTTAAGCGGTCCGTTCCGTGCTTCAGTGATAACCGAGCGGTGTTATCGCCGGCCCCGAAGGACGTGATTATTTACCGGGTGCTTACACCCTTCTACCAATTCCTTCCGTGATGCAAGATGGAACTTTCAAACAAAAGGAAAGGATGCAACGAAACGGGGAACAGTTCGACAAGCACATTTGTTACGCATTAAGACAAGGCAAGCACGTATTCACAGCCATACAGTAAGAATGCAATTTACAAGCAAGAGTTACAACCGAATAAAGCAATGTTTATTTACATGCACTTAAACAGTTTCCACTTTACAAGACACGGCGCCACAACACGCATTCAAAGAAAACACAAGAAAATACCACTTCATAGACAAGGGAGTCAGACTGGGCCTGTGGGCCTAATGCGCGTGGAACCTGGAGGAGCGGCCAGGTCCACGAGACCGAAGGGTCCTACCCGCGCCCTCGTGGCGCGATGGCGGGCAAGCCGCGATGTCAGCGTAGCTGCGCCTGGCTTCGTGCCCCTGGCGTGGTCGGCGAGCGTTTTCTGGCGCTCCCCGTCTGCCTTTCCCGTCGGCTTCGAGCTCCGTCCCCCGACTCAACTGCCCCGCCGATACTGCTGACTTGACTGCCCCGCCGACACTGCTGCTGCCACTCCACTGCTCCCACTTGGTTCTTGACTTTTCTGCCGACGTACAGCACCACCAGCTGCGTTGTGCTCGCGCTTATATAGCCTGGGGGAGGGGCAATTTCTGGATCACAGCGGGTTCGGAGGCGGGGCTATGCCACCCGATGCTCAGTCATTGGATGGATGAAAAGGGGCTGTGAAGCATTCCTGATCTGCTTTTTGAGGCGAAAGGAATGCATTCACAGCCCATGGCATGACGTGTGGTAGAAAGGCGGAGGTGGTGGGAGTTTGGTTGTTGGCGGGCGTCGTTTGAGAATGGCGGTGAAGCGATGTTTGCGGGGTGGAGTTGTGGGGGTAAAGAGGCGAAGGTGGTGGTGTTTGAGTTGTAGTTGTTTGGGAATGATGTTGGTGATGGCGATTTGGTTGTTGGGGGGATGATTGGTCCAAAATAATGATAGAGAAAAGAAAAAGGGCTAACTCAAAGGATCACAACCCTGTGAACACGGAAATTCCCTCTAAACAACGGTGGGGAAGTCTAATTACACAATTACTTATCGTCATAACTGATCAAAGGACCCTTTATGGTGTATTGCGAATTTCCTCAGCTATATATATATATATATATATATATATATATATATATATATATATATATATATATATATATATATATATATATATATATATATATATATATATATAGTTACGGTGCTGGGTGGTCGACCGGGAACACGACCGCTAGATGGAGCCGCAAGCCGGCTCGACCGTTCGCCCGGAATGTAAAGGTCGTCGCCCCGGATAAGTCCTGAACTGACGGGTCCCCTATCGGACCGATCTTCGCCAATGGATAGGCCACGTGGCATCGGGTCAATTGCCAACTTCAATTTACCTCAGTACCCACATGGTCCAACTACTGGGGAAGTTCACCCTCGGCTGTCCGAATCGAGTCGCTGTCGCCGACTCAGATCCGGTGAAACCGAGCGGAATTACCAAAGTCGGGCCAGACCAAATGAACAAGTTATGAACACTAATCCTCAAACACACGTCATGTCGAGCCAATGAAAGAAACACAGAACGAGCTGTTACATTCAACAATGGGGGTTAGATTAATAATGGGGAACTTGGGAACACGTAAGAGCAGATTTTAATCACTATACGAAATGCAATGCAATTATTTACAGCACACAAAGCACTTAACAGTTCTCTACTTGTTAGACGGGCCCACGGGCCCACGGGCACACGTAGGCGCGCGCGCACACACACACACACACACACACACACACACACACACACACACACACACACACACACACACACAAGAAATGGTGGCTGATGCCTTTAATGCGGACTTCAGCTCGGAGGGACAGATCTGTCTCTACCCCGACACACACCACAGTGTGTTTTGCGGAGTAAAGTGTTTTGTGGTGGCTGAAGCGCAAATCCTGCCACCAACCTCCGAGGGAAGGTAACAGTGGTGTATCTCCCTTCCTCGGGTGTGACGTGAGTGCCGTGTGTGCATGCGGAGGAACCTGAAGCCCAGGGTCTGTCTCGGACCTTTCCACCTCGTGTGGTCTTCAAGCTGTTCGGACCGGGCACCAGCATGAGCAAGCTGGATCCAATCACTGCGATCCTTTCCGAGCTGCGGCGGATCCCCTCGCGCTCCGGACCATGTGCTGGTGAAACGAGGCACCGATCCTTCCCGAAGATGCGTCGCTTCCCCGAAGAACCACCGACCAAGTTGAGGTCAAGGAGTCACACCAAGCCGGGAACCAAGCAGAGACCACGAAGAGCTCCACGAACCAAGAAGAGCCAGCCGAACCAGACCACGAAGCAGAGCAACAGCCACCCGAAGAACAACCCCCGACAGGAACCAACTCGAGCCAAGCAGAGGGTCCCTTTCTTATTCCTCCTCACCCCGCCTCGCTTCGCTTCGGCTTGACTCATGCGCCCTCGTGCGCCCCCCCCCCCCGCAACCGCGGGTGGGGGCTGTTTACCTTGCTGAATCTGGTGACAACCCATCCCAACCGTCATTCCCGTTTACGCTGCTGAGTCAGCTGTTGAATGTTGAATCACAGGACGGGAGGGTTCTTCTTTGTTGTTCTGACCTAACTATTAAAATAAATCACAGCACAATTACATAGATTTACCCATTAAACAATGGAAGGGAGCTATCTATAGAACACGTACTTACCGAGATAACTGAGCTAAAGAACCTGAATGATGAGTGGAGATAATGTTTTCCAGATTCGCAACAATGTGTGTGTGTGTGTGTGTGTGTGTGTGTGTGTGTGTGTGTGTGTGTGTGTGTGTGTGTGTGTGTGTGTGTGTGTGTGTGTGTATATATATATATATATATATATATATATATATATATATATATATATATATATATATATATATATATATATATATATATATATATATATATATATATATATATATATATATATATATATATATATATATATATATATATATATATATATATATATATATATATATATATATATATATATATATATATATATATGTATATATATATATATATATGTATATATATATATATATATATATATATATATATATATATATATATATATATATGTATATATATATATATATATATGTATATATATATATATATATATATATATATATATATATATATATATATATATATATATATATATATATATATATATATGTATATATATATATATATATATATATATATATATATATATATATATATATATGTATATATATATATATATATATATATATATATATATATATATATATATATATATATATATATATGTATATATATATATATATATATATATATATATATATATATATATGTATATATATATATATATATATATATATATATATATATATATATATATATATATATATGTATATATATATATATATATATATATATATATATATATATATATATATATATATATATATATATATATATATATATATATATATATATATATATATATATATATATATATATATATATATATATATATATATATATATATATATATATATATATATATATATATATATATATATATATATATATATATATATATATATATATATATATATATATATATATATATATATATATATATATATATATATATATATATATATATATATATATATATATATATATATATATATATATATATATATATATATATATATATATATATATATATATATATATATATATATATATATATATATATATATATATATATATATATATATATATATATATATATATGTATATATATATATATATATATATATATATATATATATATATATATATATATATATATATATATGTATATATATATATATATATATATATATATATATATATATGTATATATATATATATGTATATGTATATATATATATATATGTATATATATATATATATATATATATATATATATATATATATATATATATATATATATATATATATATATATATATATATATGTATATATATATGTATATATATATATATATATATGTATATATATGTATATATATATATATATATATATATATATATATATATATATATATATATGTATATATATATATATATGTTGTTGTAGTATTCGCGCCTGCCCGGCGTGCGAACGACCGTGTTTCACCAATTGCAGCCGGTTCGTCTACCGAACGGACAATCCAGTCGTGGTTTTCTGCAATGGCGTCAGAAACCAGTCACGGATGGGTTTTCAATCCCACCACAGCCTTGTCCGTACCCTACCCGCGCTACAGGGTCCGATTGCCAAATCTTCGATTTACCTAATTATTCGCGCAGGTAGGTTACCGAGAGGTTGTATCTCAACGGGACCGCTTGGAAACGAGCCGCTTAAGCAGCCCGCTTCCTTTTGGGATAACCGAGCGGGGTAATATCGCGCAGTCCCGTTGGACCCGATCACTTTGCCGGCTATTTAAAAGCCAACTAATATTCCGCAACACAAGATCAATGGGGGCATGGACGCAACGAACAGGTTTACATTTAAACCAGCACATTTATTGACTCTACGTATGCAGGAACAATCATGCAGTCATTCAAAAACACCAACATGCACGTATACAGAACAAGCAATGGATGCGGCACGGCACGTGGGCAAGACAAGGCGCTACAACCGTCTATAAGTAATTATTTATGTACAGTCACTTACACAGTTTTACTTACGGGACTCGGCACCACAACATTCATTCGAAAGAAAAGCAGGAAAAAGACCCCATCAAAGGCAATGGGGTCAGACTGGACCTCTAGGGTCTTTATGGCGTGGGACTTGGCAGACCGAACGAGTCCCACGAGACTGTTGCAGGTTACCTGCACCCTCATGGTGTCTGGCTTGGGCGACCCGCGACGTCCCGTCCCCACAGCAGCTAGCGTAGCCGCGGTCGAGCTCGGGCCTTCCGTGTGGCAGGCGAGCTCTCTCCGGCTCTCTCCACACGAAAGCGCTTGGGCGACCCGCGATGCTCCTTCCCCACGGCAGCTAGCGTAGCCACGGTCGAGCTCGGGCCTTGTCAAGCGGCCGGGTGATTCGGGCCTCAGTCGGCCACTCGTTTGAGAGGAACGGACGGGTCTTTGCTCTCTTAGAGTTGATGCTCTGTAAGAACCCGTCCGTCCCTCAGTGATGCTCGTACTGCGCCGAAGCCCGATCACCTCGGACCGCCTGTCGCTGGCTGGCGAGCTCTCTCCGGCTCTCTCCACACGAACGTGCGGTTTGCACGACACAGCAGGCAAGGCTGCGCCTCCAGCTCGCGTCTCCTTCGCGATGCCCGGACTCTCTACCGACTGCAAGCTCCAAGCTCCCGACTCTGCCACGAGCCCAGACTTCCACGCAGCTCCTTGGCTTCTGGCTTCCTCCCGACTCCCCTACCTCTCCAGACTGACTCAGACCGACCGATCAACTCGACTCGACGCGACCCAACTCGAACGCGAGCTTGGCGCTCTGCTCGTCCTTATATAGGGCTGGTGAGACGCGGTTTGGCCTCCGATCCTCGACCTCTGACCTCTGACCTCTGCGCGGAAAGCGGACGTGCGCGAGATCACCAAGCTTGATCCGACGAGCAAACGTCCCGCGTCGGCCTGCAGCGACGCCGCTCGATGCGGACTCGCCGCGGCTGGCGCAAAGATGGCGTCGTTTCGGAGACGAAGGTGAGGCGATGTTTGTGGTGTGGAGATGTTGACGGTTGCTGGCTGGCGAAGTGGTGAGGAGCAGATGTGGTTGTGGTGGTGGAAGGCGGTTGGTCTGAAGCGGTTGTTGAGAGCGATGTTGGTGGTGGGGGTGGTTGTTGTGAAGCAGTTGTTGAGAAAGATGTTGGTGGTAGACGTGGTTGGTCCAAAATAACGATAGTAAAGAATAACGGCTAACTCAAAGATCACAGCACAGTTAACATGAATAGTTCCCTTTAAACAACGGTGGGGAAATCTATCTGAACACGGACTTATCGGCCTAACTGATCTAGGGAACTTTATGGTGTTCTGTTAATTTCCACAGCCATAACAATGTGTGTGTGTGTGTGTGTGTGTGTGTGTGTGTGTGTGTGTGTGTGTGTGTGTGTGTGTGTGTGTGTGTATAAATATATATATATATATATATATATATATATATATATATATATTGTTACAAATTCTGGCCCACCCCGGCGTGAGATCGGCCACGTAACTCGAATCGCAACCGCGTCGCCCACCAGACGGACAATTCAGTCGTGACCCTCCTGGAACTATCGCCTGGAGCCAGTCACGGATGGGCGTTTAACCTCACCACGATCGTGCCAATTGCCCACCCGCGCAGGATAGGGTTGCTCGCCAAATTCGACCAGCCAAAGTACCTGCGTGAGTGGTCGACCAGGCGATCGTACCTCGCCGCAGGTCAGCCTAGGACACGAACCGCTTAAGCGGTCCGTTCCGTGCTGCAGTGACAACCAAGCGGTGTTATCGCCGACCTCGACGGATCAGATTCTCTTCTTTACCTGGGTGTTCAAAACCCACTACTAATTTATTCCACGATTCAAGATGGCACTTTCAATGGGGAAAGAGACGAAGAACGGGATACATTTCACACAAGGACATTTATTACAAAGCACATATTGCACACACAACGCAAGCAAGGAATCATGCATTATACAAGAAAAGCGTTACCACCGAATACGAGCAATGTACAGTCACTTACACAGGTCTAACTTATCGGGACACGGTGCCACAGCAGTCATACAAAAGCAAAAGAAATGGAAAGAAAAGACCCCCTCACAGACAAGGGGGTCAGGCTGGACCACTTGGGTCTTTATGACACGGGACCTGAGAGACCGAACGGGTCCCGCGAGACTGTAGCAGGTTACCTGCCACCTCGAGGGGCGACGGTCGGCGAGCACTCTCTGGCACTCTCCTCTCATGCGCACCTCGACCCGGGACCACTGCCCGCAACCCTCACGACTTGGCGCCCAGAGGGAGAGACGAACCTTCGACGATCCAGAGCCCGACGAGTCCAAACACGACGTCCCAGGCAGGAGAGAGGAAGAATCCAACGCGATGATCCAGGCAGGAGAGAGGAGAGCTCAAATAAAATGTCCACCAAGAGAGAGCGAGCCCGTGCGCGGTCCGCCCTATATAGCGTGGGGCTCCGCCCCTTCGCTCCTCCCCGTTTTTGGCTCCGCCTCTCCTCTAGCCCTTTCGAGAAACTCCTCGAAAAGGGGCGTTTCCTCCTCACTGCCACTTCACACCCCATATCCACCAACCGCCAGCGAGCTGTCGCAGCCTCTTGCATCAGCCCCGGCGCCGCAAAAAAGGCGGGAAAACTTGTGTGCCGTTGTAGGCCTTTCATGGGGCCTTCGTTTAAAGTCTTCGGACGGTCCAAAATAACGATAGAACAGAAAAACGGCTATCTCAAAGAGTCGCAGCCTGATGAATCACACAAATTCCCTTTAAACAACGGTGGGGAACTATCTGCACATAAACTTAGTGTCATAACTGATCTAAGGACCCTTTATGGTGTATTGCAAATTTCCACAGCCGTAAATATATATATATATATATATATATATATATATATATATATACGTGCATACATACATTGGGAGAATGTGCCATAGCGCGTCGCTGCATCCACTTTCTGCCGGCACTTCAGGGGCCTCCATCTGGTCATACCCCAGGCAGATCCCTGACCGATCCCCAACTCATAAGGTGAAGACAATCCAGGCACTCACCTGAAGGGACCGCCTCATGTTAACCCGCGGTGACCGCCGTCTGGTGGACACCTCAGCACCACCCCGACACACACCACAGTGTGTTTTGCGGAGTAAAGTGTTTTGTCGTGGCTGAAGCGCAAATCCTGCCACCAACCTCCGAGGGAAGGTAACTGTGGTGTATCTCCCTTCCTCGGGTGTGACGTGAGTGCCGTGTGTGCATGCGCAACACATGGGACCAGTAATGGAGCTGAGTGCTGTGAATAAAACCTTCGTGAAGTTGAGTACATTGTGGTCGGTTTGATTGTTTGTACTTCACGACATTACAAGTGGCAATGAAGTAAAGAACTATCCGTGTCTTGATGGCGACTGTCGGCATTCTTCATGAATACTCCAATGAGGAGGATCCGGTGGATTTTGTCCAGAGACTGCACCAGTATTTCGAGGCCAACAATATGGCGGCTGTTGGTTATGCCCTCTGTCAACGTGCTGTGTTGACTGTGTGTGGGCAGAATGTGTACAGACTCATCAAAAACCTCAGTTATGCTCAGTTGACCTTCGGACAAGTTTGTGAGCTCGTCAAGTTTCACTACAAGCTGAAAGTTGGTCGAATCATATCGAGGTATAGTTTTTATACACACACTTGCAAGGAAAATCGGGACATTTCCTGTTTTGTTGCTGATCTGCGCTGTTTAGCATAACCGTGTCAGTTTGGTGCTGTGCTTGATGAGATTCTCCGAGACTTTTTTGTCATTGGGGTAAATCATAATGTCATATTCGAAAAACTTGCTCAAGAAGACGACCTTGACCTAGGGAAAGTGGTGAAGATTGCACAGGTGTGTATGGCAACTGCTGAACACCTGGAGATCTCGTCGAAAAGCCAAAACTCTTCAAATGCAGATACTGTAAATAAGATTGCTCAATCTTTGTACAAAGTTACACCTTAGCCAGTCGTGTATTTGAAACCTGCTTCATCGGTAGCAAGAGGCCCCAATAACTTTTGTTGGCATTATGCAAATCATATGGCTCACCAGCGCCGTTTCAAGTGGTACACATGTAACAGATGTGGCAAGATCAGGCATGTTCAAAAGAGGTGTTCCCAATGCAGCAGTGGTGATAGTAATGGCACCACCTATCATGTATATGATGGCGAGCATGTTGCTGGAGCTGATGAGTTGTCACTGCATGGTGAGGAGTATGAGATGTATACAATCCATGGCAGCACTGCATCGATAACTGTTGATCTTCAACTGAACAGCAAGCGGGTGTCAATGGAAGTGGACACAGGGGCGAATAAGTCAATTATGAGCCAGGAGACATTTGACAAACTGTGGGACTGTGAGGCTGTGAAGCCCAAATTGAATCCAGCGAAGGCCAAACTTCGTACCTACACCAAGGAAATTGTTCCAGTGAATGGCAGCACAGATGTCAGTGTGTCTTATGATGGTATGACGGATGAACTGCCTTACATATGATGGCATTACGAGGTCCATCTAAAAAGTAACGGAACTGAGCCTGCTGTGTGCTCCACTTACACAACTTGAATGAACAGGTTGTGTCACAGTCTTTCCGAACATTCCAGCAATATATATGATTGGTGATGGTTGACTGCGCTCATTGTGTGATTTTTAACAGGTTGTGCTTTACACGTTGTCTAGTCTGAGTTGTCACGCTATGAGTCGTGAGCAGAGAGCTAATCTCTAAGTTTCTTGCCAAGCTTGGCAAAACACCTTCCGAATCCTTCGCAATGCTGCAGCAAGTCTACGGTGAAGAAACGATGTCACTTACACGTGAATTTGAATGGCACAAGAGGTTCAAAGAGGGATGGGAGGAGGTTGAAGATGATCCACGGTCTGGAAGACCTTCAACAAGAAGAACGGCGCACAACATCGAACGTGTGAAGCAGATGGTGCATGCAGATCGTCGACTCACAGTGCGGATGATTGCTGAGGAACTTTACATCAACAAGGACACTGTCTGGAGCATCATCACTGAAAATCTCGAAATGCGCAAGGTGTGCATTCAAATGCATTCTTCCTCCAAGCTGTTCCTATCCTGGGAGTTACCAATCTGCTCCTCCTTTCTTTTCTTCAGTTCGCTCTCCGCTCGTTCCTGCGCATCGGCCATTTGTTGTGACTCCGTATGCACGTAATCCTCATGAACCCTGTCTACGCGCTGCCGTGACTCGTCCAACTTAAAGGCAAACAAATGCAGTTGTACCATACAGTCATCACCATTGGTCCACCGCTCCTCGGCCTTCCACACTTGTGTCTCAAGCATGCCAATGCATGTGCCGGCCTCCTGCCACGCCTGCCATGCCCCCGTGGTTTGAAGCGGTGACTGGGAGCTCACGCTTCGTGCCGTGCCATTCGTTACGCTAATAATAGCCGCCTGCTACGTTCTGCGCTGAGGTGCGATCACGCCGCCATTGTGCGACTCCGTTTACCGGCAAAGTCAGTGCTCAATAAATGAGGGTGAGCTCCCCCATGGATTAAAATTACAAGTACCGTCCTGGGCCATGGATTCTACATTACGACACATATTCATTTCTACCCGCGGCACCCGCTCGCCTTGAAACGCCATCTTATTTCTCGGAAGAAATTAATTTAGATTGCTCGTAATTTGGGGGGAAAGGGGGGGGGTTGCCTCGCACACCCCTGGTCCGATCCCCATAAATTTAGTTGGAGACCGAGGTGGATTTGAATCCCACACTCCTGTACTCCAGTGTTACGAATTTCGGTCCACCCGGCGTGCGATCGGCCACGTAACTCAAATCGCGACTGTATTGCCCACCGGAACGGACAATTCAGTCGTGACCCTCCGTGGAACTACCGCCAGGAGATAGTCACGGGTGGGTCTTTCGACCACACCACAATCGTGCCAATTGGCAACTCGCACAGGATAGGGTTGTTCGCCAAACTCGACCTACCTAAGTACCTGCGCGGGTAGTTAACCGGGCGATC
>NC_140961.1:79902938-79922938 GCF_056783735.1 Eptatretus burgeri | reverse complement strand
AATCCAACGCGATGATCCAGGCAGGAGAGAGGAGAGCTCAAATAAAATGTCCACCAAGAGAGAGCGAGCCCGTGCGCGGTCCGCCCTATATAGCGTGGGGCTCCGCCCCTTCGCTCCTCCCCGTTTTTGGCTCTGCCTCTCCTCTAGCCCTTTCGAGAAACTCCTCGAAAAGGGGCGTTTCCTCCTCACTGCCACTTCACACCCCATATCCACCAACCGCCAGCGAGCTGTCGCAGCCTCTTGCATCAGCCCCGGCGCCGCAAAAAAGGCGGGAAAACTTGTGTGCTGTTGTAGGCCTTTCATGGGGCCTTCGTTTAAAGTCTTCGGACGGTCCAAAATAACGATAGAACAGAAAAACGGCTATCTCAAAGAGTCGCAGCCTGATGAATCACACAAATTCCCTTTAAACAACGGTGGGGAACTATCTGCACATAAACTTAGTGTCATAACTGATCTAAGGACCCTTTATGGTGTATTGCAAATTTCCACAGCCGTAAATATATATATATATATATATATATATATATATATATATATATATATATATATATATATATATATATATATATATACGTGCATACATACATTGGGAGAATGTGCCATAGCGCGTCGCTGCATCCACTTTCTGCCGGCACTTCAGGGGCCTCCATCTGGTCATACCCCAGGCAGATCCCTGACCGATCCCCAACTCATAAGGTGAAGACAATCCAGGCACTCACCTGAAGGGACCGCCTCATGTTAACCCGCGGTGACCGCCGTCTGGTGGACACCTCAGCACCACCCCGACACACACCACAGTGTGTTTTGCGGAGTAAAGTGTTTTGTCGTGGCTGAAGCGCAAATCCTGCCACCAACCTCCGAGGGAAGGTAACTGTGGTGTATCTCCCTTCCTCGGGTGTGACGTGAGTGCCGTGTGTGCATGCGCAACACATGGGACCAGTAATGGAGCTGAGTGCTGTGAATAAAACCTTCGTGAAGTTGAGTACATTGTGGTCGGTTTGATTGTTTGTACTTCACGACATTACAAGTGGCAATGAAGTAAAGAACTATCCGTGTCTTGATGGCGACTGTCGGCATTCTTCATGAATACTCCAATGAGGAGGATCCGGTGGATTTTGTCCAGAGACTGCACCAGTATTTCGAGGCCAACAATATGGCGGCTGTTGGTTATGCCCTCTGTCAACGTGCTGTGTTGACTGTGTGTGGGCAGAATGTGTACAGACTCATCAAAAACCTCAGTTATGCTCAGTTGACCTTCGGACAAGTTTGTGAGCTCGTCAAGTTTCACTACAAGCTGAAAGTTGGTCGAATCATATCGAGGTATAGTTTTTATACACACACTTGCAAGGAAAATCGGGACATTTCCTGTTTTGTTGCTGATCTGCGCTGTTTAGCATAACCGTGTCAATTTGGTGCTGTGCTTGATGAGATTCTCCGAGACTTTTTTGTCATTGGGGTAAATCATAATGTCATATTCGAAAAACTTGCTCAAGAAGACGACCTTGACCTAGGGAAAGTGCTGAAGATTGCACAGGTGTGTATGGCAACTGCTGAACACCTGGAGATCTCGTCGAAAAGCCAAAACTCTTCAAATGCAGATACTGTAAATAAGATTGCTCAATCTTTGTACAAAGTTACACCTTAGCCAGTCGTGTATTTGAAACCTGCTTCATCGGTAGCAAGAGGCCCCAATAACTTTTGTTGGCATTATGCAAATCATATGGCTCACCAGCGCCGTTTCAAGTGGTACACATGTAACAGATGTGGCAAGATCAGGTATCTTCAAAAGAGGTGTTCCCAATGCAGCAGTGGTGATAGTAATGGCACCACCTATCATGTATATGATGGCGAGCATGTTGCTGGAGCTGATGAGTTGTCACTGCATGGTGAGGAGTATGAGATGTATACAATCCATGGCAGCACTGCATCAATAACTGTTGATCTTCAACTGAACAGCAAGCGGGTGTCAATGGAAGTGGACACAGGGGCGAATCAGTCAATTATGAGCCAGGAGACATTTGACAAACTGTGGGACTGTGAGGCTGTGAAGCCCAAATTGAATCCAGCGAAGGCCAAACTTCGTACCTACACCAAGGAAATTGTTCCAGTGAATGGCAGCACAGATGTCAGTGTGTCTTATGATGGTATGACGGATGAACTGCCTTACATATGATGGCATTACGAGGTCCATCTAAAAAGTAACGGAACTGAGCCTGCTGTGTGCTCCACTTACACAACTTGAATGAACAGGTTGTGTCACAGTCTTTCCGAACATTCCAGCAATATATATGATTGGTGATGGTTGACTGCGCTCATTGTGTGATTTTTAACAGGTTGTGCTTTACACGTTGTCTAGTCTGAGTTGTCACGCTATGAGTCGTGAGCAGAGAGCTAATCTCTAAGTTTCTTGCCAAGCTTGGCAAAACACCTTCCGAATCCTTCGCAATGCTGCAGCAAGTCTACGGTGAAGAAACGATGTCACTTACACGTGAATTTGAATGGCACAAGAGGTTCAAAGAGGGATGGGAGGAGGTTGAAGATGATCCACGGTCTGGAAGACCTTCAACAAGAAGAACGGCGCACAACATCGAACGTGTGAAGCAGATGGTGCATGCTGATCGTCGACTCACAGTGCGGATGATTGCTGAGGAACTTTACATCAACAAGGACACTGTCTGGAGCATCATCACTGAAAATCTCGAAATGCGCAAGGTGTGCACAAAGAGGGTTCCCAAGCTGTTGTCTGAGGACCAGAAACAGCAGTCACTCTATGTCAAGACATTATGGAGCGCCTCGAGGACGATCCAGACCTGCTCGGGAGAGTCATCACTGGTGATGAATCGTGGATATTCAAATACCATCCCTAGAGCAAACGGCAGAGTCGTCAGTGGAGTCTGGCAACACCAAGACCAAAGAAAGCAAGGATGTCGAAGTCGAAGGTCAAGGTGATGCTCCTCACGTTTTTTGACATCAAGGGAATCGTCCTCTTCGAGTTTCTACCACAGGGCCAAATAGTGAATCAATACGTGTACAAGGAGATCCTTCGACGCATCATGAGATCATGATGTCCGGGACAAGAGGAGGGATCTGTGGGAGAACAATGCCTGGGTGCTCCACCATGGCAATGCCCCTGCTCACAGTGCCCTGAGCATCCGACAGTTTCTGGCGGAGAGGAACATGCCAACTCTGGAGCAACCCCCGTATTCACCAGATTTGGCCTCTTGTGATTTTTTGTCCTATTCCCCAAGCTCAAGGGGGTGATCAAGGGGACCCAATTTCCTGTTGTGGAGGCCATCAAAAGGGCCGTGACGATGGAGCTCCGGAGGATTCCAGAAGAAGCCTTTTGGGGATGCATCGAAGCGTGGAAGAAGAGGATTGAGTGGAAGAAAAAAGATTGAGTGTGAACTTCGGAGACTCCAGAGTGAGGGAGTCATTTCTCCTGTTGAGTTCAATGAATGGGCTAGTCCAATTATTCCTGTCCTGAAAGGTGATGGAGCAGTGAGGATATGCGGGGACTACAAGGTGACCATAAATCGCCACTCCAAGTAGGATCAGTATTCACTGCCCAAAGCGGATGACCTGTTTTCGACATTAGCTCGTGGAAAGTTATTCACCAAGTTGGATCTGACATCTGCCTACATGATACAAGAGCTGGATGAGGAGTCAAAGAAACTCATATGCATCAACACTCACAAGGGACTGTTCATCTACAATCGTTGTCCTTTTGGAATACGTTCAGCAACAGCCATCTTTCAGAGAAACATGGAGAGTCTATTGAAATCTGTGCCAAAAAGTGTCATGTTCCAGTATGACATGCTGATCAGGGGCTGCGACACTGGAGAACACCTGAGTAACCTGGAGGAAGTCATGTGTCATTTGGACAAAGTAGGACTCAGACTGAAATGTGAGAAATGTGTATTTATGGTGCCCAAAGTGGTATTCCTTGGCAGAAGAGTCACTGCCACTTCTTTGATCATGCCATATGATTCCAAAGTCTAAGCAATCAAGAATGCACCCAAACCAGAAAAAAAAACTAGAACCCCTGCATCAGTTACTTCGGAAAGGGAAATATTGGGTTTGGCACAAGGCCCAGGATGATGCCTTCAAGGAAGCTAAAGGTCTATTGTGTTCTAACAAATTGCTTGTTCATTATGATCCATGTAAGCATCTTGTATTGTCGTGTAATGCCAGTACTTATGGGGTAGGCTGTGTGTTACAACAAGCCAATGAGTCGGGCAAATTACAACCTGTTGCATGTGCTTCCAGAAGCTTGACAAAAGCTGAAATAGCCTATGGTATGGTTGATAAAGTGTCATTAGGCTGTGTGTTTGGGGTAACCAAGAGGCATCAGAAATTTTTTGGACATAAATTTGAGGGCTTTTTTGCATACATCGACAAGGCTCACATGAGGGCTAAAACACAACACATAACAAGGGGGGCATGAGGCAAGAGGGGTGGGAGAGGGAAGGACAAAAAAGTGGGGAACAGAGACATTAGAAGATCTGTGGAAGGGAGAGGGATGGGGCGGGGAACTTGGCGTATACAAGATTGACATTACAGGGACATTCAGGAAGGAAATCAGGGAATTTGAACGAGGTGGGTTTGGGGTGGATTAACGGGAGTAGAAAAAATCAGGATGTTGGATGGGGGAAGATAAGAGGTGGTGGTGAACTGCTGTTTTGAAGGCCTGGAGGGAAGAATGGGATTGAAGAGAGTGTGGAAGTTTATTCCAAAGGTAGGAAAAAAGAGGAATGAAAGAGTGAATGAGAGCAATGATTCATGATTTTGGTAGTTTTAGCAGAAGGGGGTTGTTGGCAGACCTTGAGACCCCTGCAGAAATATGGTGGGGACATATCGCAGACAGTGCAGGGGAGGGGGGCGAAACCAGAGAGGAGATGGAAAAAGACAGAAAAACCACCGACCTGCCTGCGGTGAGATGAGAGAGTGAGAGGCCCAAAGACCCAGCCTCATCGTGGGAGATACCGATGATCCTTAATGCCTTGGTTTCCACAGCATGAAGCCGATAAAGGTGAGATGCAGGATCACCAGCACAGAAGGGAGAGCAGTACTCCATCAGGCTGTGGACAAAAGCTTTGGATGTGGTAAGGAGCTCAGGTGGGCCAATGAAGGACTTTGCACGACGAAGGGTGCCCAGTCGGCGACTGGCTTTGGAGGCTAGGTTGGAAATGTGGCTTTCCCAGGAAAGATCATGGCAGATAGTGAGACCCAGAAGCTTGAATGAAAGGACTTCTTCCAGGGGATTTTTGAGAAAGTAGATGGTAGGGGTTTTCTAAATGGTCCTTTCGGAGAGACATAATGAGAGTGTGAGATTTGTCAGTATTGAAAGACATGTTCCACATGTTGGACCAGATTGTGATTTTATCCAGATCTGCAGAGGGCGAAGAAGCTGCAGCTTGCTGGTCTAAGGGATGACAGATGGTACAACAGAGGTTCTCTGTTTGAGTTCCGGTTCTGGGTTTGAAGGGACAGCTGGTTCTCTTACGGGTCTGCCAACTTTCTCAAAGTTAAGTTTCTGGTCGTTATTTGTCACGTTTTGCTCTTTGTTTTCTCACCAACATGTTTACTGTGTGTTCCTAATTCAGTTTTGTTTCAAAAATCGTGCTATTTTGTGAGTTTTCATCGACCTTGTCTTATTGGGCTTCTTTCTCTTCCTCATATGTGGTGACTTCAATTGTCCTCACGCCAGTTGGCTGGGTGTGGGTACCTCTCTTACCTGCCATGGCACTTCAGCAATAGACTTCTGCGACTCACTGGGACTGACTCAATCAGTCAACTTCACGACCCATATCTCAACCAATGGTACTCCATCTTTTTTGGATCTTATTTTGACAAATTCCCCTGAAAATATCTGCTGTTCTTCCTTCGCTCCAATCGGTTCTTCTGACCACGTGCTTGTCAGAGTGAACATCTCTCTGGCTGTTATTAGAGAACCACTTCAGTGACGTCGAGTCTGGTATTTCACTCAAGCCGACTGGCAGGGTCTCCAAGCAGCCATCAAACTTCTAGACTGGTCTCCCATTGCAACTTTCTCCAACATCACCTCATCCAGGGAATTCTTTCAAGGAAACTTGCTCTCTCTCATGCACAGATTTATCCCCTCTCGTCTTCAGTTGTCCTCCCCTTCCTCCCACCCTTGGTTCACTGAAGCTTGTGGTGAGGGAGTTGTCCTAAAACAACTTGCGTTTGCCTCATGGAAAGCAAACCCAACTGAGGGTAATCTCAGGTCCTTCCACAAAGCTCGGAACAAGTGTGTGTCTACCTTCAGGAGAGCCAGAAAACAACATCTTTCTAATCTCAAGTCTGAACTCTCAAACCTCTCTCCCTCCTCCAAATCCTGGTGGCATCTAATCAAATCTGTTTCTGGTGTATGTTCCTCATCCATCTCCTCCCTTCCCTCAAATGGCCGCACTGCTGATACCGCACTGGCTGAAAAGGCTGAATGCCTAAACTCGGTGTTTGCATCGAAATCTTGTGTCCGAAACCCTTTGCTTTCTGTACCCACCTTACCCAGTCACATCCAACAGTCCCTGGACTCTGTTGTCTTTTCTTCTGACAAAGTGGAGAGTTTGCTGTTTGCTGTATACCAGTCTCGGAGGAGTACAAACCGTACTTATGTCATAGAGATGAGTTATCTGTCCATTCAGAATGCTTACTTTGGGGCCGACGTGTCATCATGCCAAAGCAGGGAAGAGAGAAGTTGGTTTCTGAACGACATAGTACCCACCTGGTATTGTTGCGATGAAAGCTGTCGCAAGGTCACATGTTTTGTGGCTTGGTATTGATTCCGAACTTGAATCTTGTGTTCATTGTTGTGATATGTGTATGCAGCTCAGTCAGTCAGCAGTGGAATCAATGCTGAATCTTAGTCCGTGGCCTTACTAACCTTGGTCCAGGATTCATGTTGACTTTGCAGGTCCATTCTTAGTGAAATGTTCCTTGTCATTGATGCAATTTCCAAGTGGATTGAGTGCTCCATCATGTTTCCCAGCACTTCTGATGCCACCATTGAGAATTTACGTGTCATGTTCGGTACTCAGTCTACCTGATGTGTTGGTAAGCGATAATGGTTCGTGCTTTACATGTCAGGAAATCATGAGGTTGAATGGTATCAAACATGTCTGTTCTGCTCTGTTTAAACCCACTTCTAATGGTCAGGCAGAGCGTGCTGTACAGATTATCAAGCAAGGGTTAAAGCGTGTTCCTCAAGGTTCGCTTCAAACGCGTTTGTTACGCGTGTTGCTTGGTTACAGATACAGACCACATACCATAACTGGAGTGCCTCCAGCTGAATTGCTTATGAAGTGAGAACTCAAATCCACATTTTTTTCTTGTTCATCCTTACATCAGTGAAACTGTTGATAAGCATCAGTCAGAAATACTATCATGATTGCACGGCTGCATTGCGCGACTTTGCTGTAAACAATCCAGTTTATGTACTGAACCATGGCCTTGGAGCCAAATGGCTGCCAGGTGTTGTTATTAGCAAGAAAGGAACTCGTGTTTTTTGTGTCGAGCTGAAAGATGGGCGTACAGTGAGGAAACATGTGGATCAGATCAAGCTGCAATATATTGAGTTGGTGGATTATGCAAATTCTTTGATTCATCCAGCTATTGTTCCATTGTCCGAGAATGCAACTGTTGTTTCCGAACCTGCATCTGAAGTTGTCAGTAATACTTATCTGCCTGAAGTTTCTGAACCTGTACCCGCTGGCAGTCCGGTGCGTTTGTCCATGTCACCTAAATCTGTACCGATAACAACTCCTTTGCATAGGTCCTCCTGTGTATCTAAACATCCAGACCGGTTGGATTTGTAATTAAAGGGGGAGATATTGTGATGTATCGCCCTTCCTTGGGTTTGATGTGAATGCCATGTGTGCATGCGCGATACACGGGACCAGTAATGGAGTTGAGTACTCTCAATAAAACCTTTGTGAAGTTAAGTGAATCGTGGTCGGTCTGATTGTTTGTACGTCAGGACATTACAGTCACCACCTGCAGAAGGACGTCCACAGATGCAGTTGGCACGAGATAAGGATGGCCGTTGGCTCACAAGGAGCTCATAGTTCCGACCCTTGACCAGAAAGCACTCCCAAATCAACTGGGAAAATATGTCAGCTCTGTCAGCTCTAATGGTGTTCCATCCATTTACTGGATGTGATTCAGTCAGCAAGTTCTTTGTAAGGGAAAGATCAAAGCATACCAATTGATGACTTAGCATTACCTAACTACCTTCCATGGGTTTGATGCCTCACTTCTTTCGAGGGATAATTTGACATCAAGATTGGATCGATTTGTTTGCCATGGGCAAGAGGAGGCGGCCGATGTGAATTAGGTCAGGTACAACATGTTCTGACTTGGAACACATGGAGAAGAGTCGCTACCACCAAACAAAAGATTCCCTGCCAAAACATATCAGGGTGAACTACCAGGCAGCCATATTTTGCAGTATTCTCCAGCATTGCCAATAAGCACCCAGCCCTGATAGAAGAGGATGGAATCTTGAGGATGACATTGGATCCCCCTCCCCCCCCCCCATCAATAGCGTATCTGGAGTATTTGGCCCTGGGGCAGACCCTTCCTTTGGCACCCCCACCCGAGATGAATACTTTTAAAAGTTAAATACACAGAAAAAAAAACATACATCATGTTTATAAGTAAAATTTCAAGCAGGTAACAGTATTGTACCTGACGAAAGCAAATTGGAAAAAAGAAAAATGCAGGACATTAAAAATTCAGCAAACAGGTACAACTGCTTTGGCATTGATAAAACAAAAACACATCTTCAACCACAGAGAAAACATCACCAGTAAGAATTTTCCAAAAAGTAACAGAAAATCCAGTGTCAAGGAACGTCCGGCGATTGCATGACTTCATTTCCTTGGCGATGTTTTTCCTGCCTATTAACTATCTAATGGAGGAGATTAACTTTTCATAATGAGGGTTAACCCGTAAAGCACGTCAAGCTACCATCGTGGTCGAGACGTGTATGCAAATGAGTTTAAACTGACGTCAACCCAAAGAACAAATCACGACCTTTCCTACAATGCACAATGCCCTGGTAACTAAGGGAAACTTGCTTCTAATTGGTGGAGAAAGCTTGTGACAAAAAAAGCATTTCTGGGATCGTGCTTTATATTTAGGAGTTCACACAATTTTTTTGAATTAGGTTCTCCAATGAGCAACAACAGAAATGGTTTGCTACTCACAAAAAACATTTTGTCAGGTTCGAGCATGCTTGTCTTACTTTCCCAATCGCTGCTCCGATTTTTAATGCGCTACTCAGCTTTGTATGCATCTTACACCTCTGTCAGCACTCTCAGAACGTTCATTCAAACCGAAACACTCACAAACAGCTCTTTTTTTCATTCTGGACAGTCCTGATCCTCCTCTTCTTCCTCTTCACTTGCGCGTTCTCCTGAGATCTTTTTTTCTTTTGTTTAAATCTTCAAAGCTATAAACTTACAATATGGCTTATAAATTATATTCTTATCTATATGTTACTAAAACTCTCATCTTGTATGTATATATGTATGCAAGTATATATGTTCCAGAAATACAGCCAAAACGGTACACAATAGCGCAAAAGTTTTAGGGCCACCTTACTCACCATTCACCTGCCGTGTGCAAAATCAAGTTTCGTTCAAATCGGGCAAAGAAAAAAATTATTAACCAATCAATTCCTGATTTAGTCAAGTACTCTTTGGGAGAATTTGATCAATGCAAACAACCTCAGCGGTATAGTTCGCTGGAGCTATCTTTTTTTTCTTGAAATGATTTTTTGCATCAACCACTGTCACAACAGGAACCCAACAGGTTCACGGGTCGTCTAGTATATTACTAAAACTCTCATCTTGTATGTATGTATGTATGTATGTATGTATGCATGTTCCCGAAATACAGCCAAAATGGTACAAGATAGCGCAAAAAATTTATGGCCACCTTACTCATCATTCGCCTGTGGTGTGCAGTATCAAGTTTCGTTCAAATCGGGCAACAAAAGAAATTATTAAAAAATCAATTCCCGATCCAGTCAAGCCCCATTGGCCGCTGAATTTTAAAAAAGACACCAAGAGGTTGACTCAGCCTGTCATCCTTCCGAGGTCGGCAAAATGATCACCAGTGTACTGGTAAGGGGGACACTGCATCAGCGGCATAGCTGCGTCCCAACCAATGATGAAACCAGCTGCCGCAGGCTGCACTCGATAGAGAGAGAGAGTGCGTGTGAAGATAGTAGGTCTTGCACCATCCCGGCATGCTTTATGGCAGTGGCCCCAATGTCGATCAACCATTGGCCAGGAAATGTTGCTTCCAGTGTTACGCAGCATTGCAGATGAAGTTCTGCAAAGTGATACACAAGCAAGATGAACACATCAGTATCATCACAGATGACTTTGATGCATTTTGCGCCATCGTCGGCAATTTTAGCGACTTGCTGAATGATGATGACATCTGCCTCCTCATGCGTCGTCTTCAAATCAGTGCGACACCTTTGGGCACCTTGGTGTATTTCCACTGGGGTAGACTCCTGTCCCGTAATGACGAGCCTGTGTTGGCTCTGCTTTCTCTGTTGACTAACGTCAATCAAATTCTGGCAAATCAGTTCTTTCAGCTGAACTTTGTTCTCAGTTACTGACAGAACCACCAGCTGTGGAGGCAGTGGAGTCTGGCGGTTCAACCTGTGGCGCCTGCTAGCTTGCTGCCCAGCTCTTGCTAATCTTGTTCCACTCTTGATCCTGAAATCATGATATCTGTCAAATACCAGATATACATCTGATTTGTCCACCTTTGCCATGATGTAGCTCGTGAAGTTGTCAACAAAGTCTTGCACAATTCTCCTGTTAGGCCAATGAATAACCCAGAGGATTGCACAACCATCTAAGATGGTGACTTCAGGTTGTGGACCCAGTCTTGTTGAGATTTCCAATTGGAGATTCTTCTTCAATGTCGACTTGGTCTTTGCTATTCTCATCTCCCCCTTTTCATCGAACATTGATGTTGGCACAGGTCCAAGCTCGTACTCTAACATGTCACATAGTTTGATGTTTCGACTTTGTTGGAGTCCCCTGACCTTGGAGTAGATGAGATTTAGATCACAAACCTCAGTAGATCCCACATGCATGACTTTCCGTGTCACTGCCATAGTTATGACTTGTTTAAATAAGGGAACGTTGAATCCTGCTGGCCAGCTTTCTTCATACGAATGCATCTGTGCTCGGCCAATGTCAACTGCCCTTGGCGCATTCACCTTCTCCGGTCCAATTATGCCAGTTACAATGTTGACAACTCTGTCTGCATGTTCGTTTGGGTCAAGCGGGTCGATACAGGACTGGAGTTTTCTCCTTATCTTATCTCGGTCCTCTACATCAGATCGTATGAGTGATGGCTTCTCTTCCTTGTGAATGGTCACCTCTGTGACTATGTGCCCCTCAGACATATCTGTGAGATCATGGACTATCTGACTAAATGTGTACGTACTGTAGGCCCACTTCTTCAGTGTGGAATGCTTCAGTGTAATGCCGATTCCATGTATGCCATGACCATAGCGCAAGAACGTGGACTCTATTTACATATTCGATCATATGCCGTTCCATAGGCCCTTCTTGTGCCGCATCACATGATCTCCTTTTAAGAACATTTCCAGAATGTCTCCATGAAGCCTTTCCATCGATCTAAGGTAGTAGAGACCATATCTAGTATAGTTGTGATGTCCAGCCACGAAGAAGTTGGGAGAATCTCTTTCATAGCCCATAGATGCAATGGCCAGTCTCCTTCACGCTCAGCACGATCAAACGCCATCATGATGAATACAGGTTTCACAAGGTTCTGTACCCATATTTGTGTCGTCATGCTCTTTGCTGCTTTGGTTTCAAGAGTGTCCATTAAGTCTTAATGACTTTCTGCCTGAGCCACGCTGGAATGAAGGACCTCATCAGTCACCAATTGCAGGGCCCTGAAGTTTTGGGGAAACTTTTTTCCACCAATCATATGAGCAACACCTCCAAAGGCAGATTTCATCACATCTTCCAGCCCACTTTCAGCCATCAAGTTCCCCACATAACCGATGAAACGGATAAGGGTATGCATGCCGCCCAACCTTGGTATGAATTGGGTAAACTGCTCAGGATAAACACATTTAACATTAACGGCCACTTGATACAGCTGTTGGTTGTTTGTGAAGATGGTTACGGTTTGTCCACACTCTGCGGTCAAGCGTTTTTCCTCCTCCATTGCTGTAAACATCGTGTCCGGATCAGCGGGATCCATATATTATATATGAGTGGTGTATAAATGGCCCTCGTTGCTGGTTGGATGAATCGTCCTTGCACTCTGCAGAGCTTCGTATTAAAGCCAACAAACTCTGGTGTGTTCTGATCAGAAGTGATTTGCTTCAGAAAAGATAAATCCATATCCTGAACTCTCCTAAGTTGTATAACTTGATGAGCCAATATGCGGAGAGGTAACACCACACGTGTGGCTTCTTCAACTGGCATCGCTGGTTTCTCAGGTCCCTTGCACCTTTGATCCGAAAAGTCTTCTGTCACAGGTGTCTTCACTTCATTACGGGTCAATCGTCCGATGATGGTTTCATCTTCAGATATGGAATATATCTCCTGATATTTTATGGTAAGTACTACTGCAAGAGAATGTGTTAAAACGAGTCCATTCTTGGATGAGATATTTGTGTGGAAGTTGTCAGCAACAACCTGAACGAGGCCACATTCAGCATTGGCAGTTCCCCTAATCCCGGAGTGAACAGTTGCAGCCTTTGCTGCTGATCCCTTGAAACGCTGAAACTCATCATAGGAACAGGTCACACGATAGTTGTTCAACTGCTCGATGAGGGTTTTATGACTGACTAGAACTCGCAGTGCTATTTGGAGTGTTGTTGGTCGATTGGTGATCATATTCGTTTTGATGTTTCCCATCAGAGCTCCTGGAAGTGTGCAGTCCAATTTATCTAATATTTTGGAGAGTAGCAATTGAAGGGTTGAACTCACTGCTTCATTAGCAATATCTATATTAATTCTAGTCTGATAGGAACTGGGGCCGGACGACAACTGCTTAGATTCCTGTGCAACCTTCTTGGCAATTCGTTCTATCGAAACATCAATGGCGTCCTCTTCATCTGATGCTACTAAGTTGATCACAGTAGATGCTCTGCTGCGAAACAAGATAAACTAGCGACATCTTCACCAGACAGAACCAGAAGCTCAGAGCCAAGTATATCCAACAATATGGATAACAGGGTTCGTCGAGAGTAGAGCTTTCATCCATGATCCTTGTTGTAGACTTCTACTGAATTCCAGATGCGCAACATGTTGTTTTTCATCGATAGGATGGTAGAACTGACAGCTGGCTCAATGTCCAAAGAGACATCACTCCTTCATTTCAAGTGTCTTTCTATGTGTGAGCGTGATGTGTACGTTGGCACAGTCTCTATGGCATTTGAGCTCGATAGATTCGTCTGCCTGTGATCTCTGTTCAAGCTCTTCATGTATACCATCTTGTCTTGCTTTGCTTGACCGGATGATACTTCACACTCTCTCTGGACCAACTATTACCAGAGGTTTTCCAGGTTTACTTGCATCGCAGGGACTGAAGAAACAGTCTCCCATGGTGATGGAGCCTCAACCTGTAACAATAGAGGTAATTATAAACATCAGTAAACATTTACTTTCTTTGTTCGTATTTTTTTTAATTCTCAGGAAACAGGTTCCACCCTGTGTACTTTTAAAAATCAATAAAATACACAGTTGCTTTCAGACAGATCATGTTAAGTAATAATAAAAAAAAACTTGCTTGCAAATAATATCGATCATTCTACTGTATCAGAAAACATTACTCTGACTTAAAACTCAGTTCTCCATGTTTCTTTCATTACATTACAAGCCTCAACTTACTTGATCAGAAACAGTTCATGCTGTTGATCTTCTGAGGTCAGCCATTTCTTCACAACTGTACTGGGGACAAACGGCTCTGCGCAAGTTATTTTCAAACAGTTTTGTTGTTGTTGTATAACTGTACTGCAAAAACGCCGATCGGCGCAGACAAATTCAGGGGGTAGGGTTATGCTAACTTGCGTATTAATGAGCTAAATTTCAATGTTATCAAATTGTAAGCGGGTTTATCATGACCAGTGACCCTAAAAACATGGGTTTGGACACCTCAACCAGACTGTTTGGATGCTTACTTCTGGAGATATTAAGAAAAATTGTTATTTTCATTATGGTGACTGCTAATTTGCATATTAATGAGCTAAATTTAAATGTTATTAAATTTTAAGTGGGTTTATCATGGCCAGTGACCCTAAAAACATGAGTGTAGACACCTCAACCAGGCTATTTGGATCCTTACTTTTGGAGATATTAAGAAAAATAGTAATTTTGACAATGGCCACTGCTAATTTGCATATTAATGGGTTTCTACAAAAATGCTCAAGGGTGCCAAAGTGGCATCAATCGGAATATTCATTAATATGGTCTGGTGATCACACAATTCCAAAAAAAACATTGTGCTGACCCTAATGCACGCTTTTCAGGCCAACACTCGGACTAAGCAGATATGTTGGTAGAGTTGGGGGAAAAAATCTTGACCTTAGTGCTACATCGGATTTGGATATCAAAAGTGATGCGATCACGGACTCCAGCCAATGTTAGGATGGCACGGATGCAATTATGGTTCACAAGAACGAGTGTGAGAACTTTACCCTGTGAGGAGCTCGTATTGGGAAACTGGAACTGTAACACACCAAGGGAAATTTGTCCAATATAGAAAATGCAGCTGTATTGAGTCCCAGGCCAGTGAACTGAGTCCTTTAATGGACATACCATTGGCCTCTGATCACTCAAGTCAACCCCACCTGGCCTGTTAATAGCTGGGTAGTGTGACCACATGACTTCCCGGAATTGACACTTTTTGATACAGGCAGTTCGGTAATGTGCCTACATGCAATGCAGGTTGTCTGGTTGTATCTGAAAGGTGTAAACATCGTAACCACAGCATGTATAATGCTGAATGATACCTCATTTAAGGGTTCTTGATTCTAGATAGTGCTTGCGGGAGTCCACCAACATTGATATTCACACAATTTCGATTTATGTGAATTTTTGTGACACACGTGGGTGGTGTATAGGCTCAGAATCGCTGGCTCGCACACCTGCCGGAACTAAAAACATAACATAATCAAAAACCATTCAATCAATTCCATCCAAAGTCCAATTACCTTTTCATCAATTTACTTCACCAAGAAACCTTAGCAGTCTTAACAGTTAGTGACTATTATGCAAATTTGTGGTTGGGTTGAGGACTTGAAGAAGAAAGAGGGAGCTGTGGACCTGGGGTTGAGGACATGAAGAGGAAAGGGAGAGTGGAGGACAGAGTTGGAGTGGGGGGTGGGCAGAGAAGGGACAGAGCTTGGAAAGGGGTGTTGAGGACTTGAGGTAGGGAGCGTCTTGAAGACATGGGGTTGGGAAGCTGCTTGAAGACTTGAGGTTAGAAGAGGGGGTTGACAACTTGTAGAATAAATGTGGAGTGGAGGACAAAGTCGGAGTGGGGGCAGAGAAGGGACAGAATTGAGGAAGAAGGATTGAGGCTTTGGAGGGGGAAGGGGGGTTGAAGACTTGAAGTTTGGAAGGGGATTGGGGACTTGAGTTGTTGTTTTTTTTGGGGGGGGGAGGGGGTAGGTCAGACTCTTTCTGAAGAAGTTGCATTCAGGGCTTGAAAATTTTTGCAAATATCCATTTTCCACGAGGGTATTGTGTTTTCATCCGTTTGTTTGTCTGTCCATCTGTTTGTCTGCATAGAACTTGGGTTTTTCTCCGCAACTGCTTGTCGGATTGAGAGAAAATTTTAATGATCGGTGCGACTACACAGGTAGAAGGTTTTAATCATAATTATGATGTCCTATGTTATGTGGCGTGGCAGCCATGTTGGAAAAATGGAAAAACTTTGGACCTCTATTTCTGAAACCGCACCAAGGAAAAAATTGAAACTTGGCACACGGCAGTACTCCTCTTAGGGAATAAGTGTGATTTTTTTTATGATATCATAGGTGCCTTCGTTATGACACATATGTAGAACGCTACATCTGATTAGTATGAAAAATTTTGAGGGTAATCTCGGGATAAAATGGTCCACAGACAAAAAAAAAAATTATGACGTCATTGGTCACCTGATTTAACAACCATATTGTTTGCAACGTAAAACCTTCAAAAAAATCGTCTTCTCTGAAGTAGCTGAACAGATAAAGGTGAAACTTTATACATATGACAACCTATCCATGAGGAACAAAAGGTTCACACATATGACATAACAGGTCACATGGTTTGGCAGCCACATTGGATTTACCCTCAAACCGATAAAAAAATCTTTGTCTCCAGAACGGCTGGACAGATCGAAGGGAAACTTCACACAAATGTTCCCCAAGCTTTGGTGTGCAACTTTGTTAAGGAATAATTGATAGGTCACATCTTTTGGCAGCCATGTTGGATTAAAAAAAATATTATATAATGTTTTCTCTGGAACCTCTTAATCAATAGACGTGAAACTTCACAATTATGATCGAGTAGAGAAGGAGAATACACGTTTTAAATTTCAAATTGATCAGACACATGATCTGGCAGCCAGAATGATTTAATTTTGTATGTGGGTTCGTTATTTTTTATCATTCCAATTTTTTTTTTGAATCAGGCTCACTTGGCTGTGTCTGGATGGGCTTGAGGGTAGAGTAGCAGCTGAAATGTGAATCCTATCCAGGTTCCTCCTAATGACTTCATCTTTGCTTTTTGCTTGTTCAGATTCCTTCTGATGACTCCAATGCAGGATTGTACCTATTTGGTCTTCCATTTGATTTAAAGTGAATTGATATGAATCCCATTATAAATTCAATTGCATAATAATGAAAAACGTCATGGGTGAGGATCAGATGTCCAATCAAAGCGGGACATCTTGGTACACGGTCATCATTGCCAGCAGTTATAAAGTGGCAATTCTAGGTATGTCTCATTAATTATGTAACACACCATTACACAAACGCCACACAAAATCCACCACACAAAACAAGTTTTGGCAAGGGTCTGCAATCTCTGATTGCTCTTTCTAGTTTAATACTGTGAAGCTATACTGCCACCTCAAACACGAATCATCCGATGCAACAATGGATGTACACAATCATACACACTTTAAAAAATCTTGGACATTAGAAAAAAACAAAATCAGCATCTTGATTAACTGGTTTATCTGGCATACTGGTGTAAGAACACCAGTATTGCAAACTAACCAGAGGCTGGAGGCTGAATGTTCTTTGGATATTAATCCAGGTTGTATTGAAAACGAAGGAAGACAAGTACAAAAGATGGTATGTAGATACACAAAGTATAACCTTAAAAAGCGTTACCAAACCGGAAAAGCAGCCTGCCAAGGAAGATTGATGAGCAACAACCCACCCCGAAGGCAGACCGTTCCAAGCCGGGACTTGTTGCAAACGCATTGCTGTAGCTGCCCCTCAGGTGTGCTTTCTTGAAGCCCAGAGGCAATTTAGGCTAAGGACCAATTTTTCATCAGCATCATGAAAACCTGAAAATAATAAACCCCATCATCAATCATCAAATGCTTTGACAGCTGCCTCTACAATACTCCTGGTCACACTGGGAGAGTGTTGGCCAACCTCTCAGGAAACTGCATCGCTGTGGATTATATTGCCTTGTAAAGGTCTTTAAGCCCTTTGGCACAAGATACAAGATTAACTCGATTGTATAAAAGGGATTTCGCTCATTAAAATGACTATATATATATATATATATATATATATATATATATATATATATATATATATATATATATATATATATATATATATATATGTGAATCTTCTTCCTCTTCTTTGGGCTGCCCCCGTTAGGGGTCGCCACAGCGGATCATCCTTATGATCCACACAGTGATTTGGCACATGTTTTACGCCGGATGCCCTTCCTGATGCAACCCTGGTCGCCTCTTATGACACAGGGATATGGTACACCTATTTTAACCGGGGTATACACTGGCCCAGTACACTGGTACTCACTTCACCGACCTCGGAAGGATGACAGGCTGAGTCAACCCCCTGGTGTATTAATTCAGTGGCCGAACGGGGCTTGAACTCAGGACCTTTTGGATCCCAAGCCACTGCCCTAACCACTGCGCCAACACCAGGCTTAAGAAGATATATATATATATATATATACATATATACATATATACATATATATACATATATACATATATACATATATATACATATATACATATATATATATACATACATATATATATATATACATATATACATATATTGTATATACATATATTGTCTATGAATATATTGTATATGCATGTATATATATATATATATATATATATATATATATATATATATATATATATATGTTTATATATGTATGAATATATATATATATGTATATATACGTATATATATACATATATATGTCAGGTATGGGAGCATGTGCCAGAACAGCACGTCACTGCGTCCACTTTCCGCCGGTACTCCAGGGGCCTCCGTCTGGCCATCCCCCAGGCAGATGCCAGACCCATCCCCATCTCCTTGAGATGATGGTCAACCTGCTACAACCATGAGGCACGTGGTCGGCCCACTGGCCTCCTCCACTCATGAGACTCCCTCGCTGAGAGAATCTGGTGAGCAGGATCAGCGTCAGGAAAACGAGCCACATGTCCATACAGCCGCAACTGACGCTCACGGACTATGCAGGTAACAAATCTCATCCAAGTCTCTCTCAGCAACCGCTCGTTGGACACAAAATCCGACCAGCGATAGCCAAGGATTCTCCGAAGAGACCTGGTACCAAAGGAATTAAGTCTCCGTCGCAGATCCCTGGTCAGAGTCCAAGTCTCGCATCCATAGAGCAACACTGGAAGTACCAAGGACCTGAAGACTCGGACTTTCGTCCTCCCGCACAGGTACCGGCAGCGCCACACCCCATGATCCAGTGAATCCATGACTCCCCAGGCCCGACCCAGACGTCTATTGACCTCTGACTCGCAGCCAGCAGAGACATGAATATCACTGCCAAGGTAAGTGAATCTCTCCACGACCTCAACATCCTCACCACAAACAGACACAGACAGGACAGCAGCATCCAAGATGTCACCGAAAGCCTGGATCTTAGTTTTGACCCAAGAAATCCATAATCCCAGCGGCTCTGACTCCTCTTTCAGCACCTCGAGGGCCCCCAAAAGGATGTCTAGAGTCTCCGCAAAGATGACTGCATCATCTGCAAAATCAAGGTCCGAGATCTTGACATTCCCAAATGATGCACCGCAGCTTGATCTCTCCGACATCCTCCCTAAAATCCAGTCCATACAAGTGCTGAAAAGTGTGGGGGCCAGTACACACCCCTGACGAACTCCGGTAACAACTGGAAATAAGACAGAGATGGTACCACCACACTTCACAGCACTCTCATTACCAGAGTAGAGTTCAGACATCAGATTGATCAGTTTCGGTGGCACCCCACGAAGACCAAGAATCCTCCAGAGGACATCCCGATTCACTGAATCGAACACTTTACAGAGATCAACAGAGGCTGCAAGCAGCCCCTGCCGAAACTCTCGTCTGCGTTCGGTGAAGACACGAAGAGCAAGGATACGGTCAATCGTTGACCTCTTTGGTGTAAAGCCTGACTGCTCTGGACGCTGGTGCTCAAGCAGATGGTGGCGAACCCTATCAAGAATTATCCGAGCAAAGACCTTGCCCGGCACTGATAGCAGCGTCACCCCTCGGTAGTTGTTGCAGTCTTGGCGATCACCCTTCCCTTTCCAGAGAGGGACAACAAGGCCTCTCTTCCAGTCAGTTGGGATGATGCCTGTGTTCCAGGCAGAGCACAAAACTGCATGCAACGACACGAGTGCAGCATTTCCACCAGCCTTGAGAAGTTCAGCATGGATGCCACAGATCCCTGGAGCTT
>NC_140961.1:79885438-79892938 GCF_056783735.1 Eptatretus burgeri | reverse complement strand
TATATATACTGTATATATACTGTATATCTTATAAATATCTCATCAACAGTACAACCCCATCACCCACAAGGCAGTTCTCTATTTTGAGAATACACTCTGAACACTTCAGCATCCAATTAAAATAATTATTTGCAGCTTGTCAGAGAACTTGTTCCAGAGCAGCCGTTGTTGTGCATCTTTCCAAATTCCAGAATGTTTACTCGAGTGGGAAATCTCGATACTGCTATATTTTCTCGGACAGATTTTGAAAAAAATGGCTTAAAAAGGGTAGTTGGAAGCATTTCATGTTAATGATAGACATTCCGGCTCACTTTTTATTTAAGGATACGCTGAGTTTGAATAAAGTGTTTGCCACATTCGATTATGAGTTTTTAACCCTTTAATGGCCGATTAAAAATAACGGCTACATTCTATTTTGTTTTTGCAAAATATTCTGTCATAGCTTCAACAGTCTTCATTTCAACAAGATCTTTCCGTTTTCTAAGGTTTTATTAGCTCGATAATTCAATGACAATACACAACAGACTGTGAGAAGTTTGGAATATGGATTAACTCCATGTCCGCAACAATTCAAAATGACCACTGAAGCAATGCTTAATGATTGGCAACAAAATACACAAGAAGGCTTTTAATTTGAATTCCTCAACAGTAGTCAGTACAAAAGTAATTAAGCCTCCTACATTCCCCAAAATAATCAGCTAATTTACCCCTCCAAGATGACCAGAATCCAACCCCCCACCACTTCTACTATCAAACACTAAAGTAAGGAAGTATAAAGCAATGCTATATGACAGAAGTCCCATGAAGACAAGGAGTGCATTTCAGATAAATTACATACAATATCAGTCCTCCAAAATGCTCTGACATACGCTGTCTTGGCTATGACATCTGCAACCTTCGGTGCATGGTAATCTCAGTCGTCTGCAACACATAATGAGACAGCCATTGGTGCACCCACACGACACAATCTCCGAACACGCTTTCGGAATCAGAGCGAGGGAGAGTAAGCATGGCACCAGCTTCTCATCTTTGTGGGTCCGGCCCCTGGATGTAACGCACAGGAGACATGGATGGAGAGGGTGGGACTGGTTCCAGACACTCGCTTGGTTGTGCACAACCATGTGGGAACGTGATTCATCAAAAGTTGGAGGTAGAGTTTCTTGAGACCACCCCATGCAGAATAACTTGACTCTTGCCTTATCACAACGGTCTACATCTGGTACTTCATATACTTTGCAAATGAAAACCTCAGATGATTTGATGACGTCATTGGGATCTTCACCTTTCCCTCGACTGTCCAACCTGTCACGATGTTCCTTGAACACTGGACAAGCAGTCGACTGGCTGTGACCAAATAATTGAGACACACTGTCACACCCCGTTTAGGAATGAAAGCCAAGTATCGCGTCAACTTGAGGGGCTGTCAAGTACTTTCGAACATCGATCATTGGAATAAATTTGGGGATCTTGGCAGTGCCAGATTTCATCCACAAATACAAACATGGCATTTTATCATAATAGGCCAGCACTAGCACCAGTACATCAGTGTCACGCACTGACACGACTATCGAGTCCACATTGGCATGAAGGAAAGTGGGGTACAAGATAGGTATCAGTCTCCTCATGATCCACTTCAAGTGCTGTTTCCTCAAGCTCTGGCTCTGAAGCCTTCATCAATGTCGGTTCTGCAAATCCTCCAGGGATGACAACAATTTTGTTTGAAGGGCTGTATTTAATAAGGTTGTGATCAGACAGAAACATGGCAAGATCTTCCTTGTTTTTTTCTCCCAGTGCCATAAAGTTTGACTAATTAGTTGGTAGCAGGACTGCGTGACTTTCTACCCAACATCTCACATGTTGTAAGCCATGTTTGCGTTTCACCCTTGTGCTGATTTGATGGAGTCTTTCCAATATCTATCAAATGCTACATCTGTCATAGGCTTTTCCCATGTTGTATGACGTTTTCGCAAATGTTTCTGCATATTCACCAAATGTCGTTTTGTCTGTTGGCTTTCCCAGAACCATCAGCAATGCTTGGCCATCAATGACGAAGCAGGTTGTCCCACTTAAAGCCACAGTTGTCGGGGTAGTGACATCAGTGGTTAGCACTTTGGCTGGCAGTAATTTATTGGCAGTGTGTAGGCTTACATTCGTTTTTTCTAGCGACAGTGGCACTGGCGGCAGATCGTGCTGTAAGATTTTGTGTCCGTTCACTGTGTGCCCTGCTCTGTAAGCAGTTATTAATCTTAAATGATTAATATTTCTGTCCACTTTAATAGAGTTTTGCTTGCCTTTTGCTTGGTTGACTACGATATACAACCAGGCAAATGTTGTAACCTTATTCTTCTGTGAGGGTACACATACACATGTAAACACATGAGTTAGGATGCTCATACACAAACAATGCTGGGTACTGCCTGGTAAAAAATGACATGCAAATCACAAAATAATGAATCTGAGCGAGTGGGGTGTTTTGGGACCCGAGATAAAAATTTTCTTACTCTCTGCAGCAAGATGGAATCTTCAAACATCATCCACACCTTTGACTGGCTCATATCGGCAAACAGATTCACAAAACATTGACTGGTTTGTTTGCATTGCAGCCCAATTGACAAATTGCCAGAATTTCAGCACATCCGCAACCCCGCTCAATGTTTTCGCTCCTAATCAGACCTTTCACCACATATTTATGGCCAATGTTGTACAGGATATCCGATTATCACGACTAAACGATGCTTTGTGGTAGATTTTTTTTTTATTGACAACATCGATACTCCGGTACATGATGAGGCAAGTCAATGTGCAGAAAAAGGGCCGTTATTTTGAGTTGGCCATTAAAGGGTTAAAAACTTTAAATCGAGTCTGGCAAACACTTGATTTGGATTCAACATACCAAGATACGTCTTGTAAGAATGAGTACCCGCCGTTAACATGAAATGCTTCAATTGTACTGGTTTTTTTTTTCTTCCCAAATTTGACACTATCTAATAGGCAGAGCTTACTGTAAGAGATTGGTTATTCACACAACATGGAGCCATGTTTTATCAATCAGAGTGTCTGGCACTATTAAACAATTGAATCAGGCAGTTGATCAAATGTGGCCTCTCTCAAAGTCTTCTCTGTCTCGTCTCCTCACTACTGAAGTCGTCTCCCATAAAGTTGACTATTTCATTTCCCAGTAGTCTAGTATAGCTTTCCGTTGAGCAATGTACCAATTAAAATAGGTGATAACGTTTTTTCTTCTCAAGTCAATAGTTTTGCAGGAATTTGTCCGGTAAAGGATGATTTTGTGGTTCGTGCTCAGAAAATGTATTCCATCATGTTAGAAAGGGGTTATTTAGCTAATAATTTGATGATATCATGTGAGTGTTTTTAGATATTTTCGTCATCTGTTGTTTAACTTTGGTTGGTTTTCATGTAAATAAGTTCCCATGGCTTTAGATTTTGTAAAATAAAATATTTAAATAATAATCGATAATAATTATAATATTATAATAATAATAATAATAATAAGTGTGTGTGTGTGTATGTGTATGTGTGTGTGTCCTCCATAACTCCAAAACCATGAAACATAGCAGCCTGAATCTTTGCATGTATACCAAGAAAACTCCAAGGAAGTACATGAGTGAAAATTAGGTGTTTGTGTTAATTTAAACATCCCTTTTGAAGATAATTAACGGCCTCATTTAATTATCCTTTACAAAGGCTTCATCTTGGACAGCCGACCTTCCTTTGCAGAGGTGCTAATTTGCCATTTTTTTGGCCTACTCAACAATGCCTTGACTTGGAACAGGCTGCAACAGTTTATTAATGATAAAGCATTCAGTGTTAGTTTCATTTTCCTCAATCATATTATCGAATACCTGTTCATCATACCTACGAATCGCTGTGTGCATCGCTTTTGTAAGTGCTATCGTTTTCAAATTCGGAGCTTGGAGTGATTTCATGCATGATATGATGTGATTTTCCATGATCTACTCTCGTGGACTAATTGAAGTATATAATAGAAATATAATTACTGTTTTGAAGATCGATCACATGGACTAAATAACTGTCAAAATCTGAAGTTAAATCTGAAAATGATAAGAAATCGGCGATTTCTTGGCGAATGCTCTACAAGCTGCTTGTTTGTTTGTTTGTTTGCAAGCCATGGCAATACATGGATAAATTACCTGCACTGTCACTCTGAATACATCGATCGAGGTACAAAGTTTAGGCCCGATCCACCTGCATTGGGCCCCGAGGTGTCGTGCGGTGACTCGCGTGGTGGCTCGCCCGCTGAAAATGTTGTGCAATAATATTTTACGTGACGTTTCGCCTTTTTGTGCGATCTGCTTTCATTATATGACCCCTCACTTTGACATAGATAGATGCAAATTTTAAAAAAATTAACGTTTCGTTTTTCTTTAAAGTTTTACTTTCTTCAACCGTTTCATTGGAGTGCTTGCTTGAGTGCTTAAATAGCCACTTGGAGAGCACACTACATGCTTCGATTTCCACAAGCTTCCAAGACGATAACTTGGCTCGGTTCTCTGTGGGGACATCCCCAGAGTTAGGAAGGCAAAATAAAAGGATTAGAATGAGTAAAGCAATGGGAAAAGTGAACTATGAGTTCCAGTGCAAGAGTAAATTGAAAAACCTTTTCAGTGGCTACAAAGCAATGGATTCCCACACGATGGCAGGACGGCTGAGAGGTACGCACGCTCGCTCAAAGCTTTCTAGCCTGGGTTTGAATCTCAACCCAGCTTCTAAACAGTCATCCCGGTGTTTCACAGGCAGGGTGATTCATAACGTGTGTTCCATCCCTCAGATGGACATTAAACTGGGCGTCACTTATGCTGGAATTTCTCCCTCTTCCCCTCCCCGATCCTCCTCCTCACTCTACACTCTCCCACCCTCATCTCTCTCTCTTTCTCTCTCTCTCTCTCTCTCTCTCTCTCTCTCTCTCTCTCTCTCTCTCTCTCTCTCTCTCTCTCTCTTTCTCTCTCTGAGTCAAGGGTAGAGACATGGGGTAGGAGTCCAGAGGGAGGGGTGGGGTTGGAGGAGACGAGAGGTGTGGGATGAGGGAGGGGAAGGAGTGGGGGGAGAGACCCGTCGTTGCCCAGAAACGCATGGTTCCTTTGCTAGTAAATAATAATAAATAAATAAATTTCAATATATATTTCCTCAAAAAGGAAGTCTGTCATGAAAGTGCTGGATGAGCAGAACAGGAAGTTCATTATAAATGTGTATCAATTTGGGGCCTGAACGTATTCTCGGTAAATTCTGTGGTACCAAACTCAACACCTGGATTAAAGAAGCTCCAAGGTGTTCCTGTATCAACAAATAAACATGTTAAAGGTCTAAGTTGTCATAACTGTGGTGTGTGTGTGTCTGTGTCTGTGTCTGTGTCTGTGTCTGTGTGTGTGTGTGTGTGTGTGTGTGTGTGTGTGTGTGTGTGTGTGTGTGTGTGTGTGTGTGTGTGTGTGTGTGTGTGTGTGTGTGTGTGTGTGTGTGTGTGTGTGTGTGTGTGTGTGTGTGTGTGTGTGTGTGTGTGTGAGAGGGGGGGGGGTGTTGTGTATTTCTCTTCATTTCTTTGTTTCCTTTTCAACTTCTCTTTCTTTTTCTCTCCCTTTTTTTATGTCTACAGAGAGGTGAACTCCACCCAAAAAAAGTTGTAAGGCTCACTTTGCTGCACCCGGATGGGTTTAAGGGGAGTAGCAGATGAGTCGCAGTTATTTTCTAAAGGAGTAGCAGCTAAATACGAGAGGAATAGCAGCCCAAACCCGAATCCTATCCAGATTCCTCCTGATACTCCAGTGCTGTATTTGGTCTTTTATTTAATTTTCTATGAATGTGTTTGAGTTCGTTTTCTTCTCAAATCTGTGCCAAGTGAAACTGCATTGCACATCAGGATTTTAAGGTTTTATCCATGTGGAATATGAAAATCATGACAGAATAGTGAAACAATTTTATGTAACCACGCTGATTTGGGATCAAAATACTTGTTTTACATCACAAAACCATTCCTTTCACAGATCTTGGTGTTGGACTTTCTGGACAAGGCTGAAAGCTTGTAACCTTGGTCTACTCGAATGCAACATCCAAAAGCACAACAGGCAATCATCCCAGGCTTGCTTCCAAAAATGTACTAAAATAATTGCACAAACTTTGAAATACAGTAGTTCATAAGATACAAGTCCAAACCTGAACACGGCACTCTGCTTTGGATCACTCGTGAATCTAATGACAGCAAGCGACATCATGTAGACCAAGGAGCAGCTCACCAGCAATGTCAAATATTGTCTGAACTCTCCCGAAAGGGTTTTTCCCGATAATCATTTTACCTGCACGAGTCCACATCGATCCAAGCTCCATTGTTGCCATGAAATAGGATGCTGGGTGGCAATGTCCTGCGAGACATTTTCCAAAACATCAAGCAGAGGAAAGCAGCCTGGACAGCAGTCTTCAATTCAACTTGTCCACCATTCCATATCTACATTGCCAAGATTGTTTTCACAACAATACAGGGAATCGTCACATGTGGAGAGCTCTGGGCTTGTTGGAGGTGATACCAGGGGTCCTGGGGTTATTTTACAACCATCCTCCAAGGAAATCATCCATTCATAAACAGTCACAGTAACATGGGTTTATAGGGACTTCCCACCACATTGTACATTATATTACACTTCGACAGAGGACGTCATTAATAGATTGATGATTGGTGACAAATATGACAAATAAATATTTGAAGGAATTTCCTTCTCTTTCAGCAGAGATAACTGTAATGAGAAGTCCAATTTCATAACTCCTGAACAGGTCTTTAACACAGACTGCTTATCAAATCTGGACATACCAACCACAACCTTTAGATCGAAGTCGATATTTACCTCCACCACTGAAGGTGGACGGAGGTTAAATTTTCATCCCCGTTTGTCTGTTTGTTTGTTTGCCTGCGAGTACGATATCTCAGAATGTTAAGGATGGATTCGGACAAAACTTGGTTGAGATGTTGGGTTTGTGACATGGACGAATTGATTTGATTTCGGTGAAGATCTGGATATGAGAATTTTCTTCATTCTGAAATGAATGATTCTTCAGCATTGAGAGGTAGGGCAAAAAAAAGGATATGTAATATATCTCAAAATAATTATGGACAGATTCAGACGAAACTCGGTTGATGAGTTGGTTAGGTGACAAGACCAAGTCGATTCGATTTTGGTTCAGGTCAGGATGCAGATCCGGCCTATTAGTGGGATACAAAACGTAAACTGTTCAGCCTAGCGGAGGTGTGCGACCTATCGAGTGCTGATCTAATTCCAAATTTATAACTTGCTTTAACTTGCTATTGTTGGAGAACTTTTACCCAACGAGTATGAAACAAATTTTTACGTCATGTGGGACAAAGGTGTCCAGAATGTGGCACCTCACATTGTGTGCCATGTTCAAATCGAACATGTTTGATTTCAACATGACATGTCTGTGAAGGATACCACAAATACCATAAGCCAAGGGGTAAAA
>NC_140961.1:79852938-79880438 GCF_056783735.1 Eptatretus burgeri | reverse complement strand
TCTTAATGTACAAGCTCAAGTGACTGACTGGATGCACGTCACACAAAGACACCTGAAGAATTCCTTCAATAAAAATATAACGCTTTGATAGAAACAATAAAAATGACTGCACTGTGGTCACAACCTGTGACAAAATGCAGTAACGGGCTGATTGGAAAACATGCATTGGAAACACTGTTAAAAGATGAACCGCACGATTGGAAAACACACAATTACTGCAATAATAAAAGATTAACTAGAAAGGATGAACTACGATGCAATCCGCTGGCACATCTGCAAAAACTTTGATGTCCCAGTTCCAGAAAAATTTGTGTGAACATGAACCAAAAGTAATCACTGAAAACATGGAAGTACCTACCACCACTCACGTACGATCTAATGATCCCATTGAGCGTGAACATTAAAAACAAAGCGATGCGACCAGATATCATACTTAGGTACAAAAAAAGAGAAGGCATTGCTACATGAGGTGATAATACCAGTGATTTTGGACTAAACGATGCAGAAATCAAGAAAATAGCCAAACACCAAGACCTCAAGAATGAATTGAGAAGATCCTGGAAGCTGAAGAATGCCAAAGTTGTGCCAGTGATAGCTGAACCTACAGGAATGATGACAAAGAACCTCACAGAGATATTAAACATAGGGGCAATACCCCTGGGTGCTCACTTGGAAGCGGCTAGATAAGATAATAAGACAACCACTGGTAGGCATGGGTGACCCACAAAATATATAATGAAGAAGAGAGTAAATACCTGTGGATTTTTTTTTTAATGCCATGAACAAACCTTGGTACGTCACGGGTAGTAAAGGTTGTGGTCAAGTTTCATCGAAATTGTGTGTGTGGTTTCAGAAAAGAAAGCAAATACATATTTTGGGGCGCAACCCCCCCCTCCCCGTAAGGACCCCTTAGACCCCAATTTTTTTTTAATGTCGTAAACAAACTTTCGTACATCACGAGTGGTGAAGATGGTGGTCAAGTTTCATCAGAATTGCGTGGTTTCTCAGAAGAAAGCAAATGCATATTTTGGGGGGCAACCCCCCTATCCCCATCGACCCTCCTCAACCCCAATTTTTTTTAATGCCATGATCAAACTTTAGTACATCAAGGGTGATGAAGGTTGTCATGAAGTTTCATCAGAATTTTATGTGTAGTTTTGGAGAAGAAAGCAAATACATATTTTTGGGGGGGCAATCACCCTTAAATCCTCTTAAAGCCAGATTTTTGTAATGCCATGATCAAACTTTAGTACGTCATGGGTGATGAAGGTTGTCATGAAGTTTCATCAGAATTGTGTGTTTAGTTTAAGAAGAAAGCAAACACCTCTTTGGGGAGGCAGCCACTCCCCCCCCCCCACCCATAAACTCCCTCTGTAGACCCGTTAAGACCCCAGTTTTTTCATGTCGTCATAGGTGATGAAGATTGTGATCAAATTTCATTGAAATTGTATGTGTAGTTTCTGAGAAGAAGTTGCAAATATTCGTGGACAGACGGACGGACGACATGCCATCCCATAAGAACCCCAGAACTACTTTACAGGTGAACGAAAAAACATCCGTGGGAATATTATAACAAACAAACTGCATTTGGAAGCTGTCCGGGGCTCATCGACGATCCAGAAGAGAGCCCTCGGCACAAAACTTTGAGAACAGAAAACTTCACAGCTTGGTCCATGAATCGTGACCCCGAACTGAAATGAAGGTGGATTGCTTTGAGCCCACCCTGGGAGGACTCCATTCCACATTCTGAAACCCACATATGCAGATACCAATCAACGACACACACGCGCACACACACACACACACACACACACACACACACACACACACACACACACACACACACACACACACACACACACACACACACACACACACACACACACACACACACACACACACACACACACACACACACACACATGCTTGGCTGATATCAGCAATTTTTGGGGAATTGGCAGGTTGGAGTCAGTGTGATTACCGACTGCAGTACTTACTGTATACAACCCAGAAACCTTGAGCAGCTTTCACCAAAAAACGTTACATTTATATAGACGTTTGAAGGATATGATCACAAACAGTATTCTTTCTAAAGAGCTGCGTGTCATGGGTGGAAAAAAAAACATTGTCTCGGGATTTTAGAAAATACTTTAATACGGCAAACATCTCAGAAATCGGCTGAAAGAACCACCATAAGATACAGGATGAAACTGTGCCACCACAGCACCCATAATAAGCATGGAAAGTCCACACACCTGCGGAGAATCCGTGCAGGTCCACATCTACCCATATGTCCCACGTCCGTGTGTGCTGTATACGTACCTCTACCTTGTAGTAACTGTCAACTATATATTCCGAACAGGACACAAACTGTAATGTACAGCTCGGTAAGTGGCTTAAGCACTAAAGCACTCCAACGGAACGCCTGGTTTGGCAAGCGATTAATAATTACTGTCAATACAACTTTGCACCCGCAAATGCCTGTGCAATGTCCGAATTGGACAAATCAACACTCTCTGGGGGAATCAGAACTGCTGATGCTTTCAAACCTGGAGTTTACATTTCCTAATAAGGCTTAGTTTAAGAGATTCTCTCGGTTATTCATATACACAAAATAAATAAAGCCACAAACGTTGGCGTCTCCAGGCGTTTACAAGCACTGCAATATACCCAGCGATTAATAGCTATGATGAACAGGCATTCGATAATATTAATGTGGAAAGTGAAAACAACTTTATCGTTAATAAATTGTTGCAGCCTGTTCCATATCAAAGCATAGTTGAGCAGGCCAAAAAAAAATGGCGGCTTCAGACCCCAGCGAGGTTACCCAGGAAACACCGTAAGACCCCAGACAGCGAGGTGGCCAAGGATCGCCTGATGAAAGATATAATTAAATTAAGCCGTTAATTATCTTCAAAAGGGGTGTTTTAATTAACCCAAACACCAGGGCTGGTGCTTCTGCCTCCCAACTTTCTCGGCTTCACACTGTGGAAGCCAAGGCATTTCGGATCATTGGCATCTCCCGCGATGAGGCTGAGTCCTTGGGCCTCTCACTCTCACCACAGACAGGTCGGTGGTCTTTCTGTCTTCTACCGTCTCCTCTCCAGTCTTCCCCCCCCCCTGTTCTCTCTGCGATTTGTCCCCACCACATTTCCACAGGGCGCTCAAGGTCCGCTAACAACCCTCTTCTGGTAAAACTACCAAAATCATGAATCACTGCTCACCTTCACTCTTTCATTCCTCTTTTTCCCACCTTTGGAATAAACTCCCTCACTCTATTCAATCTCATTCTTCCCTCCAGGCCTTCAAAACAGCTGTTCACCACCACCTCTTATCATCCCCCATCCAAATCCTACATCTTTTCTCCCCCCGTTAATCCGTTAATCCACACCAAGCCCACCTCTTTCAAATTCCCTGCCTTCCTTCCTGAAAGTCCCTGTAATGTCCATCTTGTATTCCCCCACGTTCCCCGCCCCATCCCTCTCCCTTCCACAGATCTCCTAATATCTCTGTTCTCCACTGTTTTGTCCTTCCCACTCCCACCCTTCTTGTCTCATGCCCCCCCACCCCCCCTCCCCCCACTCCTTGCTCTGCATTGTGTGTTAGTTCTCATTTGAGCCTCGACAAGGTATACAAGAAAGAAAAAAAATTCACTCTTGCACTTCCGTGGAGTTTTCATAGTATGCATTCAAAGTTTCAGGCTGCTCAGTATTATGGTTTTGGAGTTATGGAGAAAACACACTGACACACACACACACACACACACACACACACACACACACACACACACACACACACACACACACACACACACACACACACACACACACACACACACACACACACACACACACTGCCTTTTATTAGTATTGTTTTACCTAATGTAATGCTTGATTATGTATGCTGACTTGATTACGTATGCTTACTTGATTACGTAACGTAACGCTTGATTACATAACATAACTGATTATATAACATAATGCAACGCTTAATTACCGTGCATTCTGACAGGCTTGATTAAACCTTACTATTATTCGACATACAGCGTCTTCAGAAAATCTTCACACCCCTTGACTTTTCACATTTTGTTTTGCAACAACCTGAACTTAAAATGGATTAAATTTTAAAAATTGTCACTGATCTGCACATAACACCCCAAAATGTCAGTGAAAATGTTTTGGTTTTTTTTCAGAAATTTAAACAAATTAATTAAAAATGAAAAGGTGAAATGTCTTGAGTCAATAAGTATTCAACTACATTGTATTGCCTTTGATCATCCTTGAGATGTCTCCCCAACTTGAATGGAGACCACCTCTGGCCAATTCAATTGATTGGACATGATTTAGAAAGAAACACACCTTTCTATTTCAGGTTCTGCAGATGACAGTCCATGGCAGAGCAGAAACTCTCCCATGAAGTTTAAGGAACTTCCAGATCGAATTGTGAGGAGGCATACATCTGGGGAAGGGTATAAGACAATTTCTAGTGTTGAAAGTTCCCAAGAGTAGAGTGACATCCATCATTCGGAAATGGAAAGAATATGGAACGACTCAGTCTTCCTTGAGCTGGCCATTTGACCAAACTGAGCAACTGGGCAAGAAGGACCTTGGGCAAGAAGGTGACCAAGAACCCAATGACCACTCTGACAGAACTGCAGAATTCCTTGGTTGAGATGGGAGAACCTGCCGGAAGGACAACCATCTCTGCAGCACTTCACGGATCTCGGCATTATGTGATAGTGGCCAGATGGAAACCACTCCTGAGAAAAAGGCACATGACAGCACACCTGGAGTTTGTAAAAAGGCACGTGAAAGACTCTGACAGCACGAGGCAAAATATTCTGTGGTCTGATGAGATGCAAATTTAACTCTTTTGACTGAATGCAAAGCGCTATGTCTGGCAGAAACCGAGCACATCTCATCACTCGTATAACACCACCCCAACCGTGAAGCATATTAGTGGCAGCATCATGCTATGAGGATGCTTTTCAGTGGCATGAACTGGGAGACTTGTAAGGATAGAGGGAACAATGAATGGAACCAAATACAGGCAAATCCTTGAGAAGAACCTGCTTCAGAGTGCAAAAGACCTTAGACTGCGGCAAAGATTTATGTTCCAACAGGATAATGACTCCAAGCATACAACCAAAGCAACACTAGAATGGCTTCAGAACAAGAATCTGAAAGTCCTTGAGTGGCCCAGCCAAAGCCCAGACTTGAATCCCGTTGAGAATCTGTGGAAAGATTTGAAGAATGCTGTTCACTGACACTCCTAATCCAACTTGACAGAGCTGAGCAACAAATCTGCAAGGAAAATGGGAGAAAATCCCCCAAATCCAGATGTGCAAAGCTGATACAGACATACCCAAGAAGACTCAAAGCTCTAATCACTGCCCAAGGTGCTTCTACAGAGTGTTGACTGGGGGGGGGGGGGGGAGGGGGGGAGTGAATGCATATATAAATTCGATATATCTGTATTTAATTTTCAATAAATCTGTACAAATTTCCAAAAACATGTTTTGACTGTTATTATGTGCTATTTTGTGTAGATCAGTGATAAAAAATTATATTTAATCCATTTTAAATTCAGGCTGAAACACAATAAAATGTGAAAAAGTCAAGGGGTGTGAATACTTTCTGAACGCACTTTGTGTCTACATTTTTTGTGGTCTCTCATCGTGATTAACATTCGACCCAAACAAAGCCAATGGAAGTCTGATGCAACAAACCCGAACAGTGTATATAATCAGCAGAGGCCTACAAGCCTAATGTGTTGGGCACAACAGAAAACCAAGATGGCAGTCATGTCATTTAGTCTGGGTGTCATGGTGGGTGGAGTCAAGCGACCAACGTGGTTGTGATCCGGCAGCTAACCCACCAATGGGTGCACATTTCAAAAATCGACCCCCAACAACATTGACAACAACAACAACAACAACAACAGCAGCAGCAACACAGCACTCTTGTTGACCTGTGACATGCCGTAAGTAACAATCCAAACAAGTATAAACCTGTATGGCCTGCATTGACACAAATTAACTGCCTTGGTAATTGAATGATTACATATAGGGCAGACAGATCATAAGCTGGGCTTTGTGAAACAGAGATCATAAGAGAAAAACACTGAGGGTGGGAGAGTCAAGGAAAGCAAAAGAGACAGAGACAATGACACACACACACACACACACACACACACACACACACACACACACACACACACACACACACACACACACACACACACACACACGAAACGAAAAGGGTTCAGTGTGAACTTTTCTATTTCTTTTCCTCTTTCAGATAATTTGTTACACAATATGAACTCGAGCAGAACTTCAACACCATGTTGCTAAATCTGTGTAAATAATGTGAATGTTTTGCCACTCATTCTCCTGCGAGCAGGAGTTATATTTGCTCCAAAAATAACTTTTTTTAAGGAATTAGTAATAATTTGTGGGGGAGGGGGGGTCGGTTGGAGGGTAGGAGGGGATTTATGTACTCTCTTTAAAAAAAAAAAAACTTTTTGTACTCTCTTTTGTACTTTTTTTAAACTCTTGAACTTTTTGGTTTAAATTCACAGCGATACATCTGGCGCAGGCCTGGCACTGCACCTTACCCTGTCAACACCATCCCGACTGTCAAGCATTTGTGGTGGCAGCATCATGTTATAGGGGGTGGGGTTATAGGGAGGAGGGGGATTCATGTACTTCTGCATATCGATTCAGTCCTTCATTCAATTTCATTCAATCTTCACATTGATTTTTGTCCTTCCTTTAAAGGGAACCTATCCTCCTTTTATTTATTGTATACAGAATTGAGGTTCATGGAAGAGCGAAAGCACTGAATGAATCAATCAGGATGCAACATCCCAAAAGGAACAGTGGAGAAGGGTGGGAACCCCTATAGCAAAGTTGAATTACAAATAGAGGGAGACTTGTACAAACAATGGGTGTGGGGAGCAATGGGGGTCAGGAAAGGATGAATTGGGTGGACAGGATGGATACAGAAGGAAGCTCTCAGGAAGGTCAAGCTGGAAATTTAGAAGGAAGGCTTTGGGGGGTAGGGGGTGGGGGGGGGAGGGAGTAACGAGGGCAGAAAAGATCATGGTTTTAGATTGAGGGTGATCTGAGTTTTTCTTTGTATACAGAAAGAAAGCTCATGGAAGAGAGGGAGCACAGAATGGATCAGGACACAACATAACAAAAGGAACTGCAGAAAGAGAAGGGGGAAATGCCAACAGCAGGACTGACAGAGAAAATAGACGGAGATGGGCAAACAAAGGGATGCAGGTAACGATGAGGGATAGGGAAGAACGGAAGGGGTGCACAAGATGGATAAAGAGCAAAATTTGGTGGGGGACGTGGGATGTGTGCTATCACCAGAAAGGAGGCAGAGAAAGACAGGGAGACCACCAACCTGTCTGTGATGGGAAAATTTTATTCTTAAGGAAAAATGTGAGCTATCACCCTTCATTATTCCAAACCAATTGTTTTTATATATTTAACAGGTTATAATGGTTACTTCATCATGTGATTGAGAGAAATAAAAAAGAAGTCCAATTTTTTTTTTTTTAAGAACGGCCTCTGTTATTTATGGGAACTACAAACACCCACTCCCTTTGGGAGCATTGGCAAAGGTAAGGGTGGGGGGGGGGAAGAAATCGAGGGAGGGGGATTATTTGTGCCCATGATCTCACTCTGAGTACTACCAAAATATATGCAAAATTGTGTGGAGATCTGGTCAGCCTTGTATTTTTTTGATGATTTTCAGATGTACATACACACATACATACATACAATTGCCTAATTTCGTATAGTAAGATAACAGAAAATGAGAGCTACATTTTTAAATTAACATTTCGAACAAAAACAGTTTTAATTTTCATAAATCGAGCTTTTTCGAGAAAGAGCAACTTGGGAACAAGTCTTGGAATATTACAGCCCAAACCAATTAACACCCAAATCCAACCTGTGGCCCACTTCGAAATTTGCATTCCTGCCCAGGGAATGATGTTCAAAACTAACACCTTCAGAAAATTTGCACGGAAGTCGTAAATGCCAAAGCGCATTTGGAGAATTTTAAACAGATGCTGTTTCCAGCATCTGGCAACAGTTTTTGGCAACTGGTGGGTGCACGGACTGCCATAACAACTATCCTCACCCAGCTCATGCATGAGCAGCGCCGAGTTAAAGAGCACCAAGCGATGAGTGGGATTGATGCTCAATGCCATGTCGAAGTGACGCAAGGCCTCAGAACGCTCTTGCAGCTCAATGTGTACAATGGCGAGATTGTACCAGAGGTCAGCATTCCCTTCATCGAGTCGGATGGCTGTCTCATAAGCTGCTTTGGCCTCGTGAGCACGGCCCATCTTCAGCAGAAGTTCACCCCTGAAACATCAGGAGCACAACACAAACATATGAGCAAATGCACACACACACACACACACACACACACACACACACACACACACACACACACACACACACACACACACACACACACACACACACACACACACACACACACAGTATAAAGTGGCTTGCAAAAGTATTGACGCACTCTCCAACATTTTCACATTTTGATGACACCTGAGCTTATTTCATGATGCTTTCAAATCAAACTTAATATGTAGTGTCTTCACAAAATACTCCAAAGTGATAAAGCAAAACAATGCAGAGAGAATGTGAATAAGTTCGATGAACAGAGAAAATCAGATGATTCTCAGTTGCAGAAGTATTCAAAAGCATTGTTTTATTAACCCTAAATCACTTCAGGAGCAAATCATTTGTTTAAAAGGATACAAAAACAAGTGTAATAGGTTTCACCTGTATATAATCAGTGATTTAACTTAAAAAATTAAGCTCCCTCACTTATCTGAGTTGTAAGGTGCAACTTACTTGGTCAACCAACAAGGTAAACATGAAGACCAATGAGCTTTCCAAAGAAGTCAGACATAAAGTGGTAAAGAAACACCGTTCAGGAGGGCGTTATATGAAGATTTCAAAATCACTCATTATCCCTTTGAGTACGGTGAAATCCATCATTAAGAAGTGGAAGATGTATCATACCACCTAGACTCTACCCAGATCAGGTAGCCTATCCAAACTCAGCAGCCGGGCAAGCAGGAGACAGGTTCGGGGTGTCACTGTAAATCCAACAATGACTGAAAGATTTGCAAGGCCCTATGTCCAAGATGGGGGCCAGTGTTCATCAATCAACAATATCTCGTTCCCTTCACAAAGCTGGCCTTTATGGACAGGTGGCAATAAAGAAGCCATTACTGAAAAAGACGCATCTAAAAGTTCGTATGGAATTTGTGAGAAAAAAAAAGCATCTTAATGATATTGCATCCATGTTAAGAAATGTTTTGTGGTCATATGAGCCAAAAATTGAACTTTTTTTGTGCAACTTTAAAGCGATGCATCTGGCGCAAGCTTAACACGGCACATCACCCAGTAAACACCATTCCTACTGTCAAGCATGGTGGTGGTAGCATCATGTTATGGGGCTGATTTTGATCAGCAGGGACTGGTAAGCTTGTCAGGATAGAAGGGACAATGGATGGTGCAAACTACAGGAGAATCCTTGATAAAAATCTGCTCCAGTCAGCCATGAATTTGAAAATGGGTTGGAGATTCACATTTCAGCAGGGCAATGATCCGAAGCACAAAGCTAAAGCCACGATGGAGTGGCTGAATGAGAACAAAATTGGTGTTCTTCAGCAGCTCAGTCAATTAGTCCTGACTTGAATCCAGTTGAATATTTATGTTGAGACTTGAAGATTACAGTCCATTGACGATCACCATGAAACTTGGCAGAGCTAGAGAAATTTTCACATGAAGAATGGACAAAGATTTCACCATCTCACTGTAGAAAGCTGGTCGAGACTTCTCCACAAACACTCAGAGCAGTCACTGCTGGAAAAGGTGCTTCCACCACGTACTGACCGAAGGAGCTGAATACTTTTACAACCAGTGAATTTTGATTTGTACATGTTTTTTTAAGGTATTCCTGACATTGAACCTCCTTCAACGATAACAGTGTTTAGTTTGATCTCTTCATTTATGAATAAATAAGTTAATTTGGAAAAATTGTTGCCACATCATTCGTAATTCATATAAATGTGCCATTATTGGAAAGAGATGAATACTTTTGCAGGCAACTGTATGGCTGAGCATCATTCTGTCATTTGACTTTTAGCTCATTCAGCTATTACTCCGAAGAATGGCGAGTCCAGAAGAGAGAGAAGCTGCACCCATGAAAGTGAGATCAAATAGAAGCGTGCTTATTATTCTCCTGATGACAAAACTGTTAATCGCACATGCAGGTACATTTTCTCCTGCCATTATTGTGCTATCTATAATAATAAATGTGTGTGTGTGTGTGTGTGTGTGTGTGTGTGTGTGTGTGTGTGTGTGTGTGTGTGTGTGTGTGTGTGTGTGTGTGTGTGTGTGTGTGTGTGTGTGTGTGTGTGTGTGTCAGTGTGTGTGTCTCCTCGATAACTCCAAAACCCTGAAACCAAGCAGCCTGAACCTTTGCATGCATACTAAGGGAACTCCAAGGAAGTGCATTAATGAAAATTGGATGTGTTTGGGTTAATTTAAACACCCATTTTGAAGATAAATAATGACCTGACTAATTATACTTTTCAAGGCTCATCCTTGTTCCCCTCTTTGTCCCTCGTAGTCCTGCAGTGAAATGCTGTTTTGGGGATCAACCTTGCACTTGCGTTCCTATAAAGTTTTTTTTGCGGTTTTTATATCTTTGAAGGGTGCTGAACAAGAATCCAAGTGATAACATCCTGTCAGGTTTGGGCAATTTGTATAAGATGCAAATGAAGTCGGCCATTACCGAAATTCAGTTTTTTTGCTATATCTATGGCTATATATTTGATAGGATGGAAATAATGGTGTCTAAACCTAGGTTTTCATGGTCAAGGAATATAATAATACCAGTTACAAGTGTCTGAGATGGCGGCCATCTTGGATTCAAAGATGGCCACCACAGTGTTTGGCTATATCTCTGGCTATATATGGTCAGGTCAGGTATGGGAGCATGTGCCAGAACAGCGCGTCGCTGCATCCACTTTACGCCGGTACTCCAGGGGCCTCCGTCTGGCCATCCCCCAGGCAGATGCCAGGCCCATCCCCATCTCCTTGAGATGATGGTCAACCTGCTGCAACCATGAGGCACGTGGTGGGCCCACTGGCCTCCTCCACTCATGAGACTCCCTCGCTGAGAGAATCTGGTGAGCAGGATCAGCATCAGGAAAACGAGCCACATGTCCATACAGCCGCAACTGACGCTGACGGACTATGCAGGGAACAAATCTCATCCGAGTCTCTCTCAGCAACCGCTCGTTGGACACAAAATCCGACCAGCGATAGCCAAGGATTCTCCGAAGACACCTGGTACCAAAGGAATTAAGTCTCCGTCTCAGATCCTTGGTCAGAGTCCAAGTCTCGCACCCATAGAGCAAGACTGGAAGTACCAAGGACCTGAAGACTCGGACTTTCATCCTCCCGCACAGGTACCGTCATCCCAGCGTCATAATCCCAGCGGCTCCAACTCCTCATTCAGCACTTCGAGGGCCCCCAAAAGGATGTCTAAAGTCTCCGCAAAGATGACTGCATCGTCTGCAAAATCAAGGTCCGAGATCTTGACATTCCCAAACGATGCACCGCAACTTGATCTCTCCGACATCCTCCCTAAAATCCAGTCCATACAAGTGCTGAAAAGTGTGGGGGCAAGTACACATCCCTGACGAACTCCAGTAACAACTGGAAATAAGTCAGAGGTGGTACCACCACACTTCACAGCACTCTCAGAACCAGAGTAGAGTTCAGACATCAGATCGATCAGTTTTGGTGGCACCCCACGAAGACCAAGAATCCTCCAAAGGACATCCCGATTCACTGAATCGAACACTTTACAGAGATCAACATATGCTGCAAGCAGCCCCTGCCGAAACTCTCATCTGCGTTCGGTGAGGACACGAAGGGCAAGGATACGGTCAATCGTTGACCTCTTTGGTGTAAAGCCTGACTGCTCTGGACGCTGGTGCTCAAGCAGATGGTGGCGAACCCTATCAAGAATTATCCGAGCAAAGACCTTGCCCGGCACTGAGAGCAGCGTCACCCCTCGGTAGTTGTTGCAGTCTTGGCGATCACCCTTCCCTTTCCAGAGAGGGACAACAAGGCCCCTCTTCCAGTCAGTTGGGATGATGCCTGTGTTCCAGGTAGAGCACAAAACTGCATGCAACGACACGAGTGCAGCATTTCCACCAGCCTTGAGAAGTTCGGCATGGATGCCACAAATCCCTGGAGCTTTGCCCCGTTTCAACTGGTTCACCGCAGCCCGTGTTTCCACAAGCGAAGGTGGACCACAGTTGATTCCTGGGTCAGCAACAGGGATTGTAACACCCTTGACATCCAACTCGACAGCTGGGGGATCAGCCTGGTACAACCTCTCAAAGTAACCGGCCCAGCGGGCCTTCACTTCAGACACCTCTGTCAAGAGCCTACCACTCTCTGCTCGAACTGCAGTGCTCCGAGGGATGGGCTTGGATGAACGTAATGCGCGAATTCCCCTGTAAGCGGGACGAGAATCACCTGTCCACAGGTGATGCTCTACCCCCTCACAGAATCCTCGCACATAGGCCTCCTTGTCCACCCTCAGTGCACGTACAGTTTTACGCCTCAGCTCTCTGAACAGCTCAGCTCTGCCATTCAGCCTGGCCCTGCGACTCTGGTCAATGGTATCCAGTGTCCCTTGAGAGACAAAATTCTTCTTTGCCCTGCGGTGAGTTCCAAGACATCCACCGGCAACATCAAGGACGGTGGTCTTGAAGGCGCTCCACAACTCTTCAGGACCCCCAAAGCACCCAGACCCCCCAAGTGTCCACTCAGCCTGTTCGCAAACTCCTCAGCTACTCTCTCATCCCTGAGCTTGGCAACATCCAGCCTAGGCTGGGATGGTACCATTCTCCAGGATTTAAGGTGCAGCTTTAGAGTTGCTACAACAAGCCTGTGGTCAGTATTGAGGAACTGAGCACTCCGGTAGACCCTGCAGTTCTGGATCATCCTCCAACGACCATCAATGAGGACATGGTCAATCTCCTTTGCCACACCGCCAGCGTTGGAATACCAAGTCCAGCGATGAGCTTGTGGGCGCTGAAACCATGAACCAGCCACCCTAAGTCCATGACTTCTTGCAAAGTCAAAGAACTTAGTGCTATTCTGGTTCATAGTTCCTGACCCATGGGGACCAACACACACCTCATAACCATCCCTATCAGTTCCAGTCGATGCATTGAAATCCCCCAAGACTAGAAGTGTATCTCGTCTGGGGCACTGATCAACCACAGACTCGAGTGTAGCGTAGAATGCATCCTTCACGGTGAGATCACTCGCCTCAGTCGGAGCATAAACAGAGACCAGGGAAATGACACCTAAGGAGTGACGAATCCTTAATCTCATAATACGCTCGTTGACCGGTGTTACCTCAATTATCATTGGGGTCAGCTTATTGGACACAGCTACAGCAACTCCTTGGGTATGGTAACCATCAAAGCGACCAGACCAATAGTAGGTGTAACCACCCACCATTATCTCGCCGCAATCCGGTCTCCGAACCTCAGAGAGAGCTGCAATCCCGATGTCCAAACGCTTGAGCTCAGATGATAACAGAGACAGGTGATCATCCTCTCTTAGGGATAGGACATTCTAGGCACCCACCCGAAGGGACCGCCTCAGGTTAACCCAAGGAGACCGCCGTCTGGTGGACGACACCTCAGCACCACTCCGACACACTCTCCCGCAATCTGACCCAGGGATGTTACCCCGTGGTTTCCCTCCGATCAAAGATTGGGGGTCCTGAAGGCTTTGCCCCAATCCCGTCATCCGGTGAGCTGCCCTGCGAAGGGAAGCTGCACAGGAGGTACTCCCACAGAGTGGGTTTTCAGATTTTTTTGCGTTTTTGCGTTTTGCGGAATGAAGGGTTTTACGGTGGCCGGAGTGCAAATCCTGCCACCAACCTCCTAATAAGTAACCCAACTGCAGGAGGACGTCTGCAGACACAGTTGGGCACTAGATATGGATGGCCATTGGCTCACAAGGAGCTCTTCCGCCCTTTGATATGGGATAGGATGGAAATAATGATTCTAAACCTAGGGTTTAAGGGTCTAGCAGTAATGGGTAAGGATAATGAATGCCTTAAATGGGTCCACGATTACGGGGTGGGGGTGGGGGTGTTCCTATATCATTTGGCATGTATTGACCAAAATCATTTTCTCATTTCAGACACCAGAGTGAGATATGAGCCAATGCTTATTCCATCCATGGAAAGGCAACCTTACAAACAAGCCCTTGTCAACATCTGGTGCAGACCGTATTCGAAGCATCATCCGGGCAAGTAAGATCTATAAAGATGATCTCCATGTGTCTTTGGAGAAAATGCTTGCTGAAAATTAAAACCCATCTGTCCAGTGTCACCGACAATGTGTATCAATTTATACATCGCAGGTGTCTATAAAACTATTTCTGAAACATAATGATACTGAAAACGCATCACCAGCTCCAAAGCGATCTCGTCGTTCTGATTCGCAAAGAACGACGTTTAACTTCCGAGAGCACTGCATATTCTGTGGTGCATTATGTATCATGGATCGCGATCCAAAACATCCAGACCGGTAGAGAAAAGTCACTTTGTGCCGTACGGCCGATCGTGCTGCCGATCGCACCTACAAGCAAAAGATATTGGACACTTGTTTCGAGCGTCAAGACAACTGGGCAAAGGATGTTGAAATCCGTGTTGTTGGAGCAGTGAGTGATCTACATGCGGCGGATGCAAGATACCACATCGACTGTAGGGACGCATTCATGACAGATCGTGCTTTCACAGCAGCTGTCAGAAGCAGCCTTGATCCGAGTCAAATATCTTTGTACTCTTCTTTAAAATCAACTGTATCCGAAATGAAAGCAGACATGACAAAAATATGGAACTATGTAGATGTTTATAACCTGTATCTTGAAAACGGTGGACAGAAGTTGTCCCGTAGAGCCTTAGTTTCTCATCTGTCAGATCATTTTGGACCTGATTTACTCATTTTAAGTGGTTCAGGTGTTGCCAGCCTTTTGGTATTTCAGTGTAAGGCATCAGGCCTGTTACATCTGGTAAATTATGAAGATGAATTCGATTGTGTATTAGAAAGGGAAGCAAAACGCATTGTCCATGAGACGCAGAGGTTACCAGCTGATAGGAAAGTACACCAAGCTAGTGCAGACATTGATATTGCACTGGACTCTGTCAGTGAAACACTTCGCTCACTGTTAGTTAAAATGTCTGACAAAATGAACTACACTTTGTCAGCTGCTCTCATTGGCAACATTGTCACCAGCATTTTAACCAACCGATCCACCCCTCTTCAGATTGCACGAGGTGTTGTCCTCAATCAGAGGTCTCTGATTGAACAGTTCTATGATTGCAGGGTAGCTTGTTCTTATGATGAAATATTGCGGTTCAAAGCTTCAGCAGCAGCAGCAGCGCTCAAGAACTTCACCATCATGGGTATGACCTGTCCCAAAGATGGTATCATTCAAGCTGTTGTAGACAACGTTGACGCAAACATATCCTTGCAGAACGGACTTGTAAGCACCCATTCCCTTGCCATTGTAATGACTGTAACTGACAGGTACTTGACTGAGGAATCACATCTTGAGACATTCCCAAGACTGACAGCAAATGAAATGCAGCAGCAGGTAATTGATGACATCCCTGGAGAGAGATACAAAGGTCCCAAAAAAACCTGACATGCCTGATACTGAGGCTAAGCGAGCTCTATTGCCATTACGTGTTCCAGACGCACAAGTGGTATCACTTTTGAGAGCCCAATCCCTCGACTTTGACTTCTTGCAAGCCATTGACTCTGATGAGGGCATACCGGAGTTCAACGGATTCAATAATAAGTTGTCAAGGGAACAGGGCCATACCATAAGACCAGCCACAAGACCCATTTACCGCCCATTGATAGACATGAACCCAGCTGACCCCGACACAATCGTGACAGCAATGGTGAACACACAAGATCTCACCAATAGCTGCGGACAGCGCATTACCCTCTTCAACAATGACCAACAACTATACAGGGTTGCTGTTGCCATAAAGTGGGTCTACCAAGACCGGTTTCTTAACTTTATACCAAGACTAGGCGGAATGCACCTTCTGTTGAGTTTTGTTGGATGTGTTGGATACCTAATGGCAAACACTGGTCTCGAAGAAATCATGAAAACAAGCTTTGGAGGTGTTCCGAAAATGCTTAGTGGGAAAAGGTTTCCTCAAAACGTCAGAGCTCTTCAGCTTGTTGTGGAGGAAGTCCTAAGAGGTATTGTTGGACAGTTGGAGAGTCACACCGAACTTCAAGAACATCTAGAAGTATTGTCACAAGAGAGCAGGACGACACGACTCTGGGTAGACTGTCTAATCAAGCCAGTTTTTCTTCTGATGCTCTTTGTGCAAGCTGAACGTGAGGCCGACTGGCCACTACATCTATATGCAGTCAAAGAAATGATGCCGTATTTCTTTGCTGCGGGACATCACCACTTTGCCAGTTCTGGCCTTTATTACCTGAGATCGATGGAACGTCTTCCCGGTGACATATTGCATCGTTTCCTGAAAGGGGACCATGTGATGAGGCATAAACCCGGTCTCTGGAACGGTATCTGGTCAGACATGTTTATAGAGAGTACCTTTATGCGATACGGCCACGGTGCTAGAGGCATCATAGGCATCACTCTCAAGCCGTCTGCACTCAAACGATAGGCTCTGAGTATGCATGCATGCACCAAGATTGTCAAAGGTGTTGCAGACATGACTAGAGGATACAAAGAGGTTGATGTCACGAGTCATAAAGAAGAGAATCCATCTAGGATCCACGGAGACAACCAAGACAGGTCAAAGACTCGAGAGAAACTGCAATTATGCGTACAGCATCTGGATAATGACGACCATCCAAAAGGCCTGGTGAACATCCAAACCATACAGATACAAGCAGAGTCTGTAAATGTAGAGCACGCTGTTGACATAGGCAAGGCACAGATGATCGCTTTTGAAAGTAGTCTGCCATCTGGCTTCAACGCCCCTCTATCCAAGAAGGTAGTCACAATGGCCATCACGAAGAAATCCATCAAGGTTGGGGCAAAGATATATACGATGTCAATCTGATATACTCACAGGTGTTGGGGCTTCAACAAACACGAGACATTGACTTACCAACAGTTCTCAAACATGAACTTGCCCCCATGCCGACCTCCATGTTCAAGGAAAATGGCACCATGCGCAGAGCGTCAGCAAAGTCTACACTGAAGAAAAAGCTCCAAGTGTTAGTTTCCTCATGTATTGTTCAGAAGGCAGAAGCTGTTATAATTGACGGTTGCGCTATCCTCTGGTGTGTCCACTGGACATGTAAAGGTACAGTCAAAGACTTTGTGGACAATGTGTGCAGCTTCATCATCCGTAAAATGTCGCAGGGGGATGTCTATCTTGTATTTGATCGATACTTCGATTTCAGCATCAAAGGCACAACACGAACAAAACGGTGTGGTCAGCAAGCCAGTAGACACCATCGCCTAACCCTCCAAATCCTCTCCCACCACAAAAGGTCGTCCTAACTATAGCGGACAACGAAGTTCAACTCATCAAGTTGATATGCACAGAACTGCTCAACAGAGGGGAAAAGATGAAGAACAAGCTCGTCCTAACTGGCCAAGACCCTGTACCAATAGAAGTCAGCTGCGATGTCCTGAGACAGAGGGAAGATCTGGAGAACTTTCATGAAGAAGCAGATGTAATCATGGTTCATCAAATGTCGAAGCTGGCAGAAGAAGGTGCAACGGCCATCAATGTACTGTGCGATGATACAGACGTCTTCGTACTGCTCCTACATTTTTACCACAAACTTGATCTCACGTGCAGCCTAACAATGGAATCTACTCATTCTGAAAGAGCCTTGGTTGACATAGCAGCATCTGCCAAAGAGCATGCTGAAATAGCTCCACAGCTTACAGCGATGCACTGCCTTTCTGGGTGCGATACTGTTGCGCAACTGTTTGGTGTTGGCAAATCAACTGCCATCAAGATGCTTCAGGCCAGTCAAACACTCGAATGCTTGGGTGAGCTTGATGCTCCAATGTCAACTATTATAGACGAAGCTACCAAATTTATCGCAAAGTGTTATGGGTGCAGGACTACTGCAGACATGTCCGACACTAGGGTACAAGTATGGTCCCGGAAAATGGGGCGAAAGAACATGACAGCAGCGCCAAAACTAAAGACACTGCCACCAACAAGCCAAGCATTCGGAGAAAATGTTCGACGTGCTCATTTCCAGATGGCAATTTGGAAGGCGGCCATTCAATCAAAGCCCCCCAACATGAATCCAGAAGAGTACAGATGGGCGCGAGAGGAAACTTCCAAGTCTCTTCTTCCTGTTCCAATGCCCACAGACGTTGCACTTGCTCCACCACAAAATTTGGAGTTAATAAGGTGTGGTTGTACTTCAGCCACCCCATGTAGAACAGTGCAGTGTGGTTGTTGTGCCGCTCATTTACCATGCACTTTCTTCTGTGCATGTCATGGAGATTCAAATATCAATTGCCATAATGAACGTACAAAACAGGTAGAACATGACATTGACAATGACGAGACCGACGAGGAGACTGCTGATGACGCCGACGATGATTGACCTCTATTACGTACTTCGTGCTTCAAGTCCTTATAATGGTACCAGCTATTATCCAAAATGTTGGTTAGAAATAGAATCCACTCCTATCTTCATGGATTTCATGTTGATACAAACTGTCCTATCCCATATCGCAATCGTCCCATAAATGGAATCCAAGATGGCCGCCATCTCAGACACTTGTAACTGGTATTATTATATTCCTTGACCATGAAAACCTAGGTTGAGACACCATTATTTCCATCCAATTCCATATATAGCCATAGATATTGCCAAAAAACTGAATTTTGGTAATGGCATATTATGTCAATATTTGGCATATTATGCAAATTGCCCAAACCTGACAGGATGTTATCACTTGGACTCTTGTTCAGCACCCTTCAAAGATATAAAAACTGTAAAAAAAAAACTTTATAGGAACGCAAGTGTAAGGTTATGTGGAATTCTGCAGGACTATCGCTGGTGTCTTAATTCACCATTTTTTTTTGGCCTGCTCAGCAATGCCTTGACTTCGAACAGGCTGCAACAGTTTCTAAATGATAGTTGTTTTTTTTTCTTTCCTCACTCATATCATCGAATGTCTCATCTTCATACCTACGAATCACTGGATACATTGGACTGCTTATAAATGCCCTGAGACGCCAATGTTCGTGGCTTTATTGCATTTCCGCACATGTGATAACCTCTAGAATTTCTTAACCTGAGCCCAATTTCCAAATTTAAACTGCGGAATTGACCTTAGCAGAAGTTCTGACTGCTAAAAAGAAAAAAAAGTGTTCATTTGTCTAATTCGGACATTGAATTTCCGGGCATCTTCGGGAGGTGTTAAACATGACCGATTGGTGATTGCTAATCGCTTTCCAAGCCTGCTGTTCCTCATCAACCATTTTGGTGGAGTGCTTTATTAAGTGCTTAAGCCACTTAGCAAGCACTCTACAAGCTGCTTGGATGTTAATTTGCAAGCCATGGCAATACATGGCAAAAGTACCCACACTGTCACTCTGATAAACACAATCAAAAATACATTGATCGACCACTTGTCAGTGTTGCACCTTGCAGTGTTGTGCTGTGCCAACCCTGCCGTTCCTTATCAACGAATGGATGGAGGGAAGAAAGGATGGATGGAGGGAAGGAAGGTTCGATGGAGGGAAGGAATGGATGGAAGGGATGGATGGCTGGACCAAACCAATGTTTGTAAGCCATGACAAGACTGCAGACAGTGGTGTAAGATGACTTTTTATCATAGCTGTTGTCGTTTTTGTAAATAAAACGACCAATTGACATTCAAGACAATGTTAGGTGATAATGTAAATTAAGTACATGTATAAATGTGTCTTCTGTTGTCTTAGTTATATCTGACAAAAGTTTAAAATATAACCTTCACCTTGCAGCAGTAATGCTGAGCACCGCCATGAGATGCTCGGAGACACACCCCCTGGTGGAGTACTTCAGAGGTTATTAGAGGAAGTTGTTTCAAAAACCCAAGCTCATTGTAGATGCCACAGGGAATATAATAGCAGACGAAGGAACAGCAGGTGGGAACTCAATCATTCCTTAAACCTCGTGTTCAACAACATTTGTGTTGAGAATGGTGTATCGTGTGTTCATGAACAACTGTGGAATCTGCTGTGAACCCACTTTCCATCCATCCATCTCTTCCCTCCATCTGTCCATCCCTTCCCTCCATTCATTCATCCTTCCCTTCATCCATTCCTTCCCTATATCCATCCCTTCCCCCCATCTCTTCATTTGTCCTCGCTCCCCCACCCCTCCTTCCTCTCTGTCCTCCCTCTGTCACCCCTATTCCAACTTTCATGAAGTGATAAGCAATGGGTGGTTGTGATAAGTTCCGACAGGTGGTTGTGCTATGGTTTGGAGGTGGTTATGTTGTGCTGTGGTGTTTGTGTTGTGTTTTGAGGCTGGAGTGTCAGTGAGTGTGAGGGCTTTGTGGATGGGCACTTTTTTGGTGGTCGGGGCTGCTGGGTTCAATGCCGCAGTTGGAATTTTGAGATTCGGCTCGGGTTGAGAGATCATGGGGTTTATCGCATTTTGGTTGTAAAACGTGTGCTGAGATTAAATAAAGTCACGAAACACTGGCATCTCCGGGCGTATATATGCATTGCTGCTCGGGTGTGATGGGCTCCAGGATCTCTTGGCCTGAGCTAGGTATCAGGATTTGAACTGTGGGGTTGGGCTTGGTCATGGGTACGGCTGCTGGAGGGTGCTCGTTTTTCCGGTTCATACATTCTTTGGCACTCTAGGCATCTCCGAGCAGTGTGCCCCCTCGGAAAGATCCAGTTCCAGAGCTGGTAAACAAGGTGGCAGCCGCAGTTTGAGTCACATACCTCAAGGGAAGTCCATGTTATCATCTTTTAAAATGGTACATGCTGTTTGAAAGTGATGGGCAGTTTTGCTATCCTGTTTGAAGATGTTGCTTTAACATATCCCATTTAATTCAATTTTGTCCAAATGCCAGCAGACGAGACCACCACCCTCCCCCCCCTCCCACCAGTTTCCCTCAAGTCCCCCTCCCAAATGCAAGTTGAACCCCCTCTCCCCTTCAAATCTCACCACTAAACACAAGTTTATTTTAGTTTAACACACAAGTTTAAGTTTAACACACACGGTTTTAAGTTGAACACACAAGTTTAAACACACCACCAAACACAAGTCACCCCACCACGAAACTCACCACAAACTAAACACACAAGACGCTCCCCCATCCTCTTCGTTCCCACCCCCTTCTCTCCCTCCTCCCTTCCTTTCTCTCCCTCCCCTCCCCCTTTGTCCTTTCCTCCTCTCTCTCCCCCTCCCACCAATCACACTCCCCCCTTCCTCACACCCCTCGGCACTCCCCTCTCTCTCCCCCCCCCACCACTCTCTCTCTACCTTAATATTCTCATCAGCAAAGTGACAAGTTTTATTTGTTAAAAAGAAATCAAGGACGCCACTAACTTTGGCACATGAAATACCATTCTCTCATGTATGGATTTCATTTCACCAACAACCATTCAGCTATTCCAGAGTCATGCCACACATATACGCGGTGGTTTGAGCAAAGAAATTGCCAATTATTCGCAAATTTACTATTATTATCCATTATTAGCAAATTGTTAGCTGTAATACTCCTTCCACAGGATGGCATGCCAGCTCATCTCTGGGAGTGTGGGGAAAAGGGGGAATTTGGGAATTCACTCCGCACTGATGACAGACAGGGAGTCTGAAATGCACCTGTGCGTCGATTACTTTCCCCAACAAGTGGGATGTTGACTTGTATGAATGTATAAAAGGTTATAAAAGCCAAGTAGGCCAATGGATGTTGTAGTTAACAGTGTAGCAGCTGACTGCTTTATGCAGTGGATGATTATGTGTCTTTTTTTTACAGACTGCAACAGAGCTGGAATGCACATTTAATTTTGAAATGCACATGCACACATGCATGCAAATTCGCTACTTCTTTAACAACCTCAAACAGCCCTACCTTATTGTGGGGTAGACCAGGTAACGTTTTTGGCCCAAGTTTTTCACAAACGGCCTGACCAGGCCTGATGTTCAAGTGAGGGTGACAGCAATTTGGTGTTTAGCCATGGTGTCGATGATTGCTCGCCTACTTTTCGCTAAGCACACCGTAGAATGTTTGACATCCACCAACTAATGCTAGCAGATGGAACACCCAGTTTAACGTTCACCCGAGGGGCGGCAGACACATCGATTGCTCACCCTGCCTGTGAAACACCAGGGTGACAATTTATAGCTGGGTCGACATTCAAACCAAGGCGAGACAGCTCAAAGTCGACTGCACAATGCACATACCTTCTGGCTACCCTGACAGCATTTGTCCACATACATACATATGCACAACCACGTAGTCCGACCGGATGGTGCAAAGGTTGCGTACTTGCCTTTGGTGTTCTAATCACTCTTATATTCATGACAGGATTGGTGTTTTGCATGCAGGGCACTGCATCACAAAGTGCCATGGTGGATCTAAGGCTGTGTGTCCCATCAGGTAGAATTAGTTGGTGAACATAAATTATCCCGCGGTGTCTTTCTCGAAAAGTAGACAAGTTGTCACCATCACCCTCAACAAACCCTCAATTCCTGCAAACTTCAGACAACCATCAGGTTGACAACTTCAGCCAGCCAGTTTGAGAAAGGCTTGGGCCAAAAGCTTTTCCCAACCGACCACACAAGAAGGAGGGAATAATTGAGGGCATTACGAAGTAGCAGTAGTAGGAGTAGTGTGACACACACCAACACAACAACTCACCACACCTGCTTCCTTACTACTTTACCCAAGGGTGTCCAAATAAATTCTCCTGTGAGGTTTAACTTCAAAATTAAAACAATTTATGGCCTTGAGATCAGAGCTTTAGAAATGACAGAGCCTATTACACATAACACTGGTGTCAGGACACAATTTGGACCAAGTGTTCATATCCTCTCCCACCCCAGACCATACTTCATCATCATATTTATATGCTCGCTTATATTCTATATACATCCAAGGATTCATTCCTCAACACCATCTTTCATTCTCGCAAAACAAAGCAAGCACCCTCTCTCTCCCAACTGTAGTTTCAAGATGTACCAGCATCAGGAAATCTCTCCAAGCTCTCTTCTGTGAACGCAAGCCAAGTGCAGCAAGTTCACAGAAAATTCGGAAAAAACAGTCAATTTTGGAAAGTGTATTTATATAGGGCTGTCCTTTACGGGAAGCTCGAGTCGATTGCAACTGTTTGTCATGCCAAGTGAGTGTACCGTGCTAACTTTCACAATGGGTGGCTTGCATCTTTGCATTTGTGCAATCAAGATGACAATTCTAATGAGACAAAGGATATAATATAAAATAAAGCCAGTTTCTTATAAAGTATGCTTGTTAGTCAAATATCCTGCCTAAAGCAATCACAAGCACTCCTAATCACAGAGTACTCCAGAAATGATTGCAAAATCTTGCATGCGTTGTTTTACCGCTGGGGTTTCTTATTAAAAGGTTTTGCCAAAGCAGTGGTAGCAACACTGTATTGACAACCGCTCGGCGGAGGACTGCTAGAACTCTGGCTGAGAGCCAGGCAAAGAGGCGCACGTGGCACAGATGGTACACAAAGCCAAGCCGTGGTGAGAATGCCTATAGTGTGGGCTCTCAGCCAAGCACCTCGCGGTGGCCCCTGACAGTAAAGGGGTTTCATCAGAGAGGACTCTTGCCCGTCCTGACTCATCGTAGCTTCTTAGGCTCATCGTAAGGTACTAAAAACAGCAGCAGAGCCAAACACCACTCCCCTTTCTCCTGCCTCTCCCTCGTACACATACTGACCTGGATACTAATTCTGTTCAACGTGCACTCGCATCACCAATGTACACTTCATAGACAAACATGAAAGGGATCAATTGGAGTTGTTTCTTTTTTTAAGGCATCAAAAATCAAAATAAAATAGAAAAATGAAAGGAATAGAGATTAACAATTCACAGTTACACCCAATATCCAGCGGGCACCCAGAGACAACAGGTTATTGAAAGTACAGAGCCTTTTCTTTTGAAATGAATGAGCAAAGTCATGAACAACAAAAATTCTTCTTTGTAATTTGTTTTTCATTAGCTTTGCTTATTTAGCATTGATAGGGACAGGAAGGTTTCATTCACTCACCATAAACGTCTTCTATGACACCAACCAGTAATGGGCAGAATGGTGATATAGTTACTATCAAGCTCAGATCACTGATGGAATCAATGGATCTGAAGGTAAACCCAGCAAGACAAGTCATGTCACACGTCTTCTCAAATTAATGCTACAGGCCACATACAATGGAAGATTCTGCCGTTTCCACCCTCCAACCCAGATAAATACATGGATTAATGAGGAACGCGTGCTTTTTTGCACTATCTGCAACCGATCACGTTTCAAATCATGCAGCTTGCTGCAGTGCAATAATTCAATACACCGAATGGTTAAGCATGCCGACCGAGGCAGTGCTGGTATGTATGGCGAGGGACAGACAGACATGGAGTGAGACGTGCTGCTTTAAGCACAAAGGTCTAAAGGGTGGCAGACAGGTTGGTATCAACTCAACACATTTCGCTTGTAGACAACTGAGGACAAGAAGAGGGAATATTGCAAATAAGGTGCTAGCTCAAAGAAGGGTGACGACACTTTCGTGGATGAAAAATGGAACAGCCAGTTCCATTTGTGAAGTGACAAGCGATCCCAAACCAAGCGGGAAAAGGATCACTTGAATAACAAATTTCAATCACAATGAAATGCAACAATTATAAGCTTAAAAAAAAAAATCTAACTCAAGTGTCATTTCAATGTCACTCCACATTATGCACAGCAGGAATGGAGTGTACAGGCTCGTGAAAACATCGACAAGCGATTAGAATGTGACGCGTCTAGATTAATATAATTATGATTGTCACTTTCACAGCCATCATTAATTACTAGCCTGTGTAAGGCCAGCCTTATAGAATGGGAGTGAAACTTGAGCCATTTGGACGGAAGATGAAAGAAGAATAAAAGGGACAGAAATGAGGTTATTAAAGACATATGATATAGTATTTCATTTAAAAATAAATGGTGGAGTGAAGATCGTTGAAAGACGCTAAAAATTTCAGTAACTAGATTTAATTGAGAAAAAAAAAAAGATGAGATGGTTTGTTCATTTAGCCAGGACAGAAGCTGAACCCATTAAGAAGACGAGTTTTGAGGCAATTGGAAAAAGACTGAGGCAGGCCAAAGAAAACATGACAGGAACGTGGAAACAAAGACATGAAAAGATTAGGTCTGAAGAAAGGTACAAATACAAGAACCAAATGGAGATATGCCATCAATGGACCAACCCCCCAAAATAGCATAAAATGTCGTTAAATGAAGATGATGATGATGATGATGATGATAATGATGATGACGACGACGACGACGACTTGCACAGATGGAAATGCCAAAACAGTTTAATGTATTCCATTCTTTCAAAGGCAGAACATTCTCCATGTTTCATCACAACTGTCAATGCAGTCAAGGGAAGAATTTGGAATATGACAAGGGTACCAGCATACGATGGCCCACTCTTTTCAAGAGGAATTAGTGGGGATTTTTAACATCCACGAGGCATGTGCTAGTGAACAGACAACCGGCTTAACAGTCCCTTCAAAACAAAGATGGCAATTCCAAGGTGCAATGCCATCACCTGTGGAGCACCAACCTTCCAATTTTACAGTAAGACACTATCTTGATGGGAATCAAATTCACAGGACAGCTCAAAGTCGTGTACGCTACCCATCTCAAAATACAATTCCACATTCGCGGATAAATGTTGCAATTTAATCACTTTCAGAGTTTCACTGAACAAAGCATATTCAGAGGAGACTTGAATAATTAACACTGCCATCGAACGCCGTCTGAGAATTTGAGAAACTCGCTCATCTCTGGTGCATGCACAAAGAGTAACCAGTTGGCATCTCAAATATAGCGCACATAAATGTCTGTTGAGACCATGACAGGCACCAGAGGCCTGCACTCTCGGGTTTGCAGCCAATACAGTGAGGCTTTTATCCCGTCACCAGCAATATTTCACAGGCATTTCCAGACTATGGTTCTTTATCAATTTTTTTTTCCCCTGCACATATCAAAATCAACACTCAAGGGAGCCCAAATTTCTCCTCAATTCGGCCTCAAATGTAAGCTGAGCATGCAAGCAGGACAGTGTGTTCGTCACTCACACTTCTCGGGCTGTCATCACTTTCTGAAAACCCAACACCAACGCTCTGCTCCCACGAGACATACCAATGGGCAAGGGTGCAAGCCTACAGTGCACGGATCGTCCTCATCAGCAGTTATACCCTAAGCCTAAAATGCCATTCCAGCACCTTGACATCACATAAGTGCCGTTTGGAACCTGAAAAGTGGTTGCACCATGCAAAACTGTGGCAGAGGGGTGCACCAAGCAGACTGTGGAAGAGATAAAAGTTGTGAGCTTGCAAAATTGATACCTCGACATCTCCTTTACCAATCCATGGCATCACTTTAATGATGAATGACAGAGATAAACTCTTTGGCACAAACTTGTTTTCTGGCATACTGTATTTCAATGATGAACAGACCAAGTCTCTTCAATATATACACGACTGGTCTAAAGTTTTAGAACATCGAAAAGAATATTTAGGTTACCAAAAAGTGAAAAATAATGTAAATTTCAGAGATGCTAAAAAAGGCCCTTTTCAGGGAACAGGTAATGGGTTAGCAACTGCAGCTGTTCTGCAGCAATGGAAGTAAATTAAGCCTTGAAAGTTGACGCAAACAATTCCTACAGGTGTCTCAACTTTTGTTGATTAGTTACAAACCCTCTTTCTGAATAAAAGCTTTGTTGGAATAGAATGTGTAGCTGCACCCTCTGAAGCATTATTTGGACAATATTGCACTGCAGGAAGTAGTATATTGCTCTCATAATGGCGAGAAAAAGACAATTAACAAAGGAAGACAGACAGACCATGATAACCCAACAAAGTGTGGGTTTCTCCTTTGGAGAAATTGCAAAGGAAGCCAAGGTGTCAGTGAGTACAGTTTCCTACACAAACAAGAGGCACTTGGAAACTGGAGGAAACTCTGACAGGAAGAGGTCTGGCAGACCCAAAGCCACAACGCAATCAGAAGACAAGTTTCTGGGAGTCAACAACTTGCGTGATCGGCAGCTCACAGGACAGCAGCTTCAAGCACAGCCTAACACTGGTCGAAGTAAGGAATTCTCAGTTTCAACTGTGAAGAGAAGACTTCG